>NW_025793541.1:0-5052 GCF_021613505.1 Equus quagga | reverse complement strand
CAGCATTTCCTGTGGGAAGCAACACTATAAGTAATCCAGAAAAGCACAGTGTAATATATCTTTTAAAATAACAAAGGTACATTAAAGATTCATCCATCCAGAAGACTAACTTATCAAATTATTGCCACAGAGTATCAGTAGATAAACCATGCTGGACGACATCACTGATTCATTTGAAACCTAATATCATACTTTTCAAGATTCTGTGATCACGGAGATTTAGTACAATTTTTCAATTTATATTGACCTCATTTCATTTTCTGAACTGTGGAAATAATCCAAACTTAGGAAGCATTAGGTTGAAATTAAAATGTAAATATGATAAAATGGTAAATTATATGTCACATATATTTTACCACAATTAAGAAAAAAAATTTTATGTAAATATGAATATATTTCTGGAATTGAGCAGTCTTACAGTCTCTTTTATTTTTCCCCACATTTAAGCAATAATCATCATCTTTCCAATGAGGTCAAAATGTGGAAGGAGAGAACTCTTAAAAGAGAAGCTCACAAAGAAGTGACTTGTGAGAATTCTCCAAAGTCTCCTAAAGTGACCGGACCAGCTTCTCAAAAGAGACAGCATACGCCTTCTCAATGCAAGGAACGGAATTTACAAGATCCTGTGCCAAAGGACTCACCGAAATCTTGGTTTTTTGATGGCCGATCAAAGTCTTTCCCAGCACCTCACCCAGTTCGCTATTTTGATAACTCAAGTCTAGGCCTCCGCCCAGGTGGGTAAATATACTGGTTACTTGGGGATCGGGGATAACGGTTGGAACTCATTTGTCACCTGTGGCCCCAAAGGGCAAGTTTAGACAAGAGAAGATGTCATGGAGAAGCTGCACTGCAGAGATGTCATTTGCTGTCTCTGTGAGAAGTTTCTCCAAAGCACAGCACTGAAGTGAAATCACTTTTTACCCCGAGGGAAGTCTTATTCTGCCTCCTGAACCTTCAACTTTTCCCTCAGATAGACAAGCAGCCCTCGAGGACACAGAGAGACACCATCCTACAAACATAACTACTTTTACTGCAAAAGACCTTCTTCTCAATTCAATGGGCCAGTATTTCCAGTAGCATTATATTCATTTTACACAAGCCAGATCATAGACTTATATCATTTACATATTCATTCAATGAACAGAAATTTTTGGTCTCCACCTATGTGTCACATATTGCACCCTGATGGTACATTGATAACCAAACCAGATATGGCCCCTGCCTTCCTGGAGTTCACAGTCTAGTGGGTATAGACGGTGATCAAGTAGTCAAAAAAGGTACAGTTCTAGAGTTCAAAAGCCTATGAGTTTTTAATAGGTTGTTTTAGGAACATAAGGAAGTCTTCCTTGAAGAAGGGGACTGAGATCTAGCAGGTTAAGGTGAGTTAGCTTAACAAAGAGGGGAGGGGAAGGCGATTCAGGCAGAGGGAATAGGGTCGGCCCAGCTGGGAGAGACCGTAACCAGGGGAAGGGTTGGAAAACCACGTGTGGCCAGAGCGCAGTGCACACAGGTTCCTCTGGGTGAAGTCGGTGAAGCCAGAGAGAGAAGAGCCAGATGCGCAGGACTTTGTGGGTTGTGGAGAGGAATTTTTACTTCATCCTGGGAGCATGCTAGAGGAAGCCGTTGAAAGATGTTAAAGAACAGCAGGAGAACATAATGGGTTATCAATTTGAAAACATTACCTCAGCTGTAAGGTAAACTGTATATAAGCTGTATGTTGTGTTGCAACCAAACGTGTTTTTTAATAAGATGACTTTTGCTTTCTATTTTTTTCTCAGAAGAACAAACTGCTGGAGCAGAGAGTGTGGATCCTCAGCCAGGCCCTTGGCACGCCTCCTCAGGACAAGCTGTGCCCGAGTGCAAGACTCAGTAAACTCTGCTGTCACTTTTCTAGGGGCCTAGTGTTCCTTATTTAGAAATGACTGTATTTGTTACTTTATTTTTCTATCCCTGGCAATGATGTCACAGTCCAACTTAATTTCAATTCAGTTTGCACTTTGCCATTAGAAATTGAGGCATTCCAGTCATTTAGAATAGTGATAGACTGCCTTCTTCCTGAATGTGGTAATACTTTAGAAGTTGAATTGTTTTATTTATTTATATATTTTGTGAAGAATAAAGTTATTGAAGGAAATTTCCAGTCTTTCCGTGTATACATAAAATGTATACATTTTCATTAATCTAAAGTTATCCACATGTGACTTAGATAATACATAAATTAAAGCATCATTTAATTAACAAAATTCCTAAACCTGGGCTCCCCGCAACACATAAAGCATCTATGGATGGGCTTCACACAATCTGTAAAACCTCTGAAATTTTATCTTTTGTGTGTGGATTCAGTTTTCTAGGATACTAGGGTCCCTACTTTCTTATAACATACTCTCTGAGAGGTCTGTTACTCTATAAGAGGTTAAGAACTGTGGTTTTAGAGAGTATCTGATAGTACTTTTATATCATATGACTTTGAAAAACCATATAAAACAGCAAGTTGCATAAGGTTTAGAACAGAGTTAGTGATTTCAAGGCATTCTTGGCTCTTTGGTAAGAAGACTTATTCAAAGGGAGAGATTATTAATTGTATCATAGCCATCACTGTTAAAGTCTATGAATTGGTTATTTCCCTTACCTTAACACACTGTCACAGGTTCACTAGGGTGAAGTGAAACTGTGCCTTCCTATAACGCTGTCCCTCAGGCCTGTCCCTTGGGAGTTTGGTTTCTCCTCTGCACCCAAACCAGACATGATTACAGAGCTGCAGGTTGATTCTCTACGATGTTCACTCCTCCACTGAATAAGAGTAATGCAAAGTAGTAGGTATGTTCACCTGGGTAATAAAACGACTTTAAGGCCATTAAAAATATAATCAGTCTTAAAAATAGATGATGACATAAAGAGATGGAAAGAGATTCCACGCACATGGATTGGAAGAATAAACACGGTTAAAATGTCCATACTACCCAAAGCAATCTACAGATGTAATGCAATCCCAATCAGAATCCCAATGACATTCTTCATGGAAACAGAACAGAGAATCCTAAAATTCATATGGGGCAACCAAAGACCCCAAATTGCTAAAGCAATCCTGAGAAAAAAGAACAAAGCTGGAGGTACCACCATCCCTGACTTCAAAGTGTACTACAAAGCGATAGTGATCAAAATGACATGGTACTGGTACAAAAACAGACACACAGATCAGTGGAACAGAACTGAAAGCCCAGAAGGAAAACCACACATCTATGGACAGCTAATCTTTGACAAAGGAGCTGGGAACATACAACGGAGAAAGGAAAGTATTTTCAACAAATGGTGTTGGGAAAACTGGACAGCCACATGCAAAAGAATGAAAGTAGACCATTATCTCATGCCATACACAAAAATAAAATGGATCAAAGACTTGAAGATAAGTCCTGAAACCATAAAACTCCTAGAAGAAAATATAGGTAGTAGACTCACTGACATCAAACTTAAAAGGATCTTTTTGAATACCAGGTCTTCTCAGACAAGGGAAACAGAAGAAAAAAATAAGTGGGACTTCATCAGACTAAAGAGCTTCTGCAAGGCAAAAGAAACTAGGATCAAAACAAAAAGACAGCCCACCAAGTGGGAGAAAATATTTGCAAATCATATATCTGACAAGGAGTTAATCTCCATAATATATAAGGAATTCACACAACTGAACAACAAAAAGACAGCACAATCAAAAAATGAGCAGGGGATAAGAACATTTTTCCAAAGAAGATATACAGATGGCCAAGAAACACATGAAAAGATGTTCAACATCACTAATCATCAGGGAAATGCAAATCAAAACTACACTAAGATACCACCTTACACCTGTTTAAATGGCTATAATCACTAAGACTAAAAATAACAAAAGTTGGAGAGGGTGTGGAGAAAAGGGAACCCTCATACACTGCTGGTGGGACTGCAAACTGGTATAGCCACTATGGAAAACAAGATGGAGGTTCCTCAGAAAACTAAAAATAGAAATACCATATCCAGTTATTCCATTACTGGGTATCTACCTAAACAACTTGCAATCAATAATCCAAAGAACATATGCACCCCTGTGTTGATAGCAGCACTATCCACAATAGCCAAGACCTGGAAGCAACCCAAGTGCCCATTGACCAATGATTGGATAAAGATGATGTGGTATATATACAATGGAATACTACTCAGCCATTAAAAGAAGACGGATCCATCCCATTTGCAACAACATGGAAGGACCTGGAGGGAATTATGCTAAGGGAAGTAAGACTGAAAAAGACAAACACCAGATGATTTCACTCACATGTGGAATATAAACAAACACATGGACAAAGAAAACAGTTCAGTGGTTACCAGGGGAAGGGGGGTGAGGGGTGGGCATAGGGGGTGAAGGAGAACACTTACGTGGTGACAGACAAGAAACAATGTACAACTGAAATTTCACAATGATGTCAACTCTTATGAACTCAATAGAAATTATATATATATATATAAGATCAGTCTTCAGATATCCAGTCTAGTAGAATGTTGCTTAACTCTTGAATTTGGATATCTTTCATTCCTCAGATTTGGGAAGTTTTTGGCCATTATTTCCTCAAATAAATCTTTTGTCCCTTTCTCTTTCCTTCTGGAAGTTCCATGATGCATATATTGGTCCACTTGCTGATGTCCCATAAGTACCTTAGGCTCTCTTCACTTTTCTTTATTCTTTTTTCTTTTTTCTTCTCTAACTGAGTAATTTCATATGACCTGGTTTCAACTTATTGATTCTTCTGCTTGATCAAGTCTGCTATTGAACCCCTCTGTGAATTTTTCATTTTAGTTATTTGTATTCTTCAGCTCCAGAATTTCTGTTTGGTCCTTTTTTATAGTTTCCATCTCTTTAATATTCTCATTTTGTTTGTGCATCATTTTCCTGATTTCATTTAGCTGTCTATTGGTGTTCTCTTGTAGATCATTGAGCTTCCTTAAAACTATTATTTTCAAGTGTTTGTCAGGTATTTGTTCATAGGTCACCATTTCTTTGGAGTTGGTTTCTGGAGATTTAGTTTGTTTCTT
>NW_025793540.1:10014-31444 GCF_021613505.1 Equus quagga | reverse complement strand
GAGTGCTGCTATTTTGAAGTTACTGTGCCTGTTTCTAATCCTGTTGTTAAAGTGATAAGCATATATGAAAAGAATTATATAAACTGTGTCATCAGGAAGTAAAACATAAAACAAGGCTGAATGATGCTCAAAAAGAATATAAGTTGTTGGAAAATAGTTGAGGTAATTAGGAGATTAACTGGAATATAACAAGGTATCTTTTTGTTTTTATTGATAAACTTTTTATTTTAGAATAGTTTTAGATTTATAGATAAATTGCAAGGACGGTACAGAGAGTTCCTGTATATCCCACAGCCTGTTTTCCCTATTGAGGTATTCTGATTTATAGTAGGAAATATATATATTTGATCTTCATCCCCATTCCTGGCACAGAGCTCCTAAAACCCTTGGAATTTCCTACACGATGAGAGCAATAAAGATGTCTTTCATTGTTAGTGAGGTGACTTTTAGACTGCACCTAAGGATGGGGGCTGGCTGCCAGGACAACGAACCATGTGATTAGAGGGTTGGAACTTTCAGTCCCACCTCCCCCACAACTTCCAAGAAGGGGAGAGGGGCTGGAGGTTGAGTCAATTGCCAGTGACCAATGATTTAATCCATTGTGACTATTTAATGAGGCCCCCATAAAAAAATCCAAAGGACAGGATTCAGATAGCTTCCAGGTTGGTGAACACGTGTAGGTGCTGGGAGAGTGGCACACCTGGAGAGGGCATGGAAGATCCAAACCCTTTCCCCATACCTTGCCCTATGCATCTCTTCATGTGGCCGTTCCTGAGTTATATCCTTTTATAATAAACCAGTACTCTAGGAAGTAAAATGTTTCTCTGGGTTTTGTGAGCCATTCTATCAAATGAAACCCAAGGAGGATGTTGTGGGAATGTCTGATTTATAGCCAATCGGTCTAAAGTATAGGCGATAAGCTGGGCTTACCACTGGGGTCTCAAGGGAAGTGGGGCAGTCTTTTGGGACTGAGCCCTTTACCTGTGGATTCTGGTGCTAACTCCAGGTAAATAGCTTCATAATTGAGTTGAATTGTAGGACACCTGGCTGCTTGGTGGTGTGGGAAACCTCTCTCCCAACCACACACATTAGAATTGGTCTCAGAACGTTTACCTATTAACATCTTACATTAGGTTGGTACATTTGTCACAATTACTAACCAAGGTAGACACCTTATTATTAACTAAAGTCTGTATTTGATTCTTTTATGTGATGGCTTTTTCTGTTCCAAGATCCTATCCAAGATACCATGTTACATTTAGTCATCAAGTCTCCTTAGGCTCCTCTTAGCTGGGACATTTTCGAGTCCTTTTATAATTATCATTCTTCTTCTTCTTCTTTTTTGGTGAGGAAGATTGGCCCTGAGCTAATATCTGTTACCAATCTTCTTTTCTTCTTTTTTTCCCTCAAAGCCCCAGTACATACTTGTATACCCTATTTGTAAGTCCTTCTATTTCTTCTATGTGCAATGCCACCACAGCATGGCTTGATGAGTTGTGTGTAGCTCAGCACCCATGGTCTGAACTGACCAACCCTGGACCCCTGAAGTGAACCACGTGAACTTAAACACTCTGCCACTGGGCCGGCCCCTATTCTTATTATTTTTTAACCTCTGTGCTTCAATTTTGATATTTTTATTAGTTTGTTTTTCTGTTGACCCAATCTGTTATACCCATCCAGTAGAGTTCCTAATTTCAGGGATTCTGTTCTGAATGCTTACTTGATTCCTTTTGGTTTATTCCCAGGTACCACTGAAATTTTCCATCCTTCCATTTTTGTCTATCTTTCTATTTTGTTGTCTCTCGACTATTGGTCAGTGGTACTGAGAACTTTGCATGTCAACTAAGTTTTGCTTATGTGCTTGTCATCATAATGAATGCACTGTAGAGATTCAAGTTGATGGCATCTTTCACCATCTCTCATCTTTCTTTTCAAAGTAGATAGGATCACCTCAGCCAAGCTGAGTTAGTACTCCCTTGTTTGATAAGACTTATTTTAGCTCTTGGTTGCATCTTTTTTAGGATGTGGCCTTCCTGGGCACTCAGTTGAAAATGTGGCAGGTCTTTGTTTCCTCAGCCCTGAAAAACTGTGGGAGATCTTTTCCATTCAGAGGTTTTCAGCTTAGCTGTTCAGACTCCCAGCCCATACAGCATAAAAATTCACTCATACTTTTAGGGATGAGTCTATTCAGGTGTTTGAGGCCCCTTCAAATCATTACAAAAAATGGAGAAAGCAAACAACAGTGCTTTGGGGGTGGGGGGGGGAGTTGAAAAGGAATACACCTAAAACAAAGTAAGAAGATTGAATGTAACCATTTTAATACTGAAGGTCCCTTTGAAAAAGTTGCAACTTTTAGATTACACTTACAGGAAGGAGAACTACCATTTATTGGTTGCTAAATTAAATAGTATAAGAAATTAAGTGCTAAGGTTATCTAACTCATCCATGGTCTCCCAGCTCTCAAGGGTAGAACTAAGATTACGGAATAAAATACATCTAAAATGAAATTATGCAAACAAAAGTCGTAATACAAAAGTAGACAAAGATAAATTTGTGGGGTTCTGATGATAAAGCTTGAATGAATTTTATAACGACACCCTACACAGGGGCCTATGCCATAGGGTAGAGTCCACTACTGGGTCGAATATGGACATAGGAAGCTGAAGGTATGTATGTTCACTTCCTAGGGCTGCTGTGAGAAATCAACACAAACCAGGTGGCTTAAAACCCAAGAACTTATTGTCTCACAGTTCTGGGGGCCAGAAGTCTGAAATCTAGGGGTTGGTAGGGCCTCATTGCTTTTGGAGGCTCTAGAGGAGAATCCTTCCTTGCCTCATTCAACTTCTGGCAGCTGTAGGCATTCTTCTTGGGTGTGTCACTCCAGTCTCTGCCGCTATCTTCATATAGCCTTCTCCTCTGTGTCTATCTTCTCCTCTTCTGTCACTTATAACGGTGCTTGTCATTGGATTTAGGACCCACCTGGGAAATCCTTGGTGATCTCATCTCAAGACCCTTACTTATATCTGCAAAGATTTTTTTTTCCACGTAAAGTAACACTCACACTTACCAGGCGTTTGGACATGGACATATCTTTTGGGGGGCCACAATTCAACCCACTACAGTACATGGAACCAGAGGACAAAAATGAATCATAATTGCAGCAGAATGCAAACAGATGAAGCCCTTAGATGAAGTCTTAAGAAGTGAGGCAAATCTTGAGGTCAGAAATCCTCGCTAGGATTGGCTATAGATTAGAACATGGAATGGAAAGTTAGGCTGGGTCAAGGATCTTCAAACAGGATTTCCTGGAGGTACGTGGAAACAGAAGTAGGTATGCTTTCAAGATAATCAGTTTCCATATCCTCTTTCCTACAACATATTCCTTGAAAATGAACCCGTGTCCACAGTCACTCTTCTCCAGGTTCACATAAGACAGGTATGCTCCTCACCCGTGCCAAGGTTGACTTCTGCATCACCACACAGATGAAAGCCTTCCCTGTGATCAAGGAAGACACCATGAAGCCCTATGGCTTCCTTCCATCAAGGGTGAAGGATGGGAGTAGAAATAGTGTGTTTTGGCCAATGTTAGGACTTGTAAAATGAGATTATGGTGGAAGGAGTGGTAGAAGTAACGAAACTTTTCAAGAACTTCTCTTATTTCCCCAACTTTTTTCAAAGAACATCTTGCTCTTCAGGGAGGGTCCCTTGAGAGAAAACAAAAAGAACACTCATAGAAATATTAATGCTAAAAATAGCCTTCTTCATATAATTAAACACAAACAAGTATTCTCACTTGTTCTTAATCTTCATCCCTAGGTGTGTTTTTAGCTGGAAAGAGAAAGCTTTTTTTTTTTTTTTAAAGATTTGCCCTGAGCTAACATTTGTTGCCTAACTTTTTTCTTCTTCTTCTTCTCCACAAAGCCTCCAAGTACATAGTTGTATATTCCAGTTGTGAGTGCCTCTGGTTGTGCTGTGTGGGATGCTGCCTCAGCATAGCTTGATGAGCAGTGCTAGGTTCATACCCAGGATCCAAACCAGCAAAAACCCAGGCAACTGAAGCAGAGCATGTGAATTCAACCACTTGGCCACATGGCCGGCCCCACTAGTGAAATTTTTCATCCTTCTCTTTTGTCTGTTCTTCTATTTTGTTGTCCTTTGATTATAAGCCAGTGGTACTGAGAACTTTGTATGTCAACTAATTTTTTATTATGTGTTTGTCATCATGATGAATGCACCACAGAGATTCAAGTTGATGGCATCTTTCACCAGGAAGAGTTCTCTGTCTTTCTTTTTAAAGTAGACAGGATCACCTCAGCCAAGCTGAGTTAGTGCTGGGTTGTTTGATAAGATTTATTTTACCTCCTGATTGCTTCTTTTCTAGGATATGGCCCTCCTGGGCACTCAGTAGAAAATGTGGCAGGTCTTTGTTTCCTCAACCCTGAAAAACTGTGGGAGGGTTTCCTTTCCATTCAGAAGTTTTCAGCATAGCTCTTCAGACTCCCACCCCATTCAGCTTAAAAATTCACACATATTTTTGGGGAAAAGTCTGGCCATGTGTTTGAGAAAGGATTTTTGAACAATAGCAGTGAAGGCCTGCATCAGTGCACCAGGTCATCCACTTCTGAGGAAGTGAGAGGTGGTCTGAGATAAGGCTCTACAAGGACCCCTGAGCAGTGGCAAATGGCTTGGCTGGTTGGCCCGAGACCTTCAAGGAGGAAAATTTGTGTATTGTAGACAAGGAATTCTGAGTAAGAGGCAGGTGAATGGGATTGTGCACAGACTGCAAATCTTTGTGTCTCAGAAAGAATCCTCCGCAAAAGATGCATCCAACAACCAGATGTACAAGACAATTCGACTAGTAAACACCAGGCAGGCTCTGCATTTCCCACTACAGTGCTTGTGCAGTGGGCTCATGAATTGAGAGACCATGATGATGGGGGAGGTGTTACATGGTGTTACATGAAGGGCCCAACACTATGGTCTCCCTCTCACAAGGCTGACCTAGCTCATGTTGCTGTTGAATGCCTGAACCTTTACCAGCAAGACTGACTGTAAGCCTCTAAGTGGTAACATCCTCCAAGAGATCAGCCAGCCACTTGTGGCACGTTGATCATAATGGGCACTTGCCACCCTGGAAGAGGCAGTGATTTGTCCTTACCAGAATTGACAATGAACCTAGATGTGGGTTTGTCATCTGTGTCTGCAGCAACTCTGGCTGCACCACTAATGGAGAGCTTGCTAAGCGCCTAATTTAGGATCATTGCCCATTTCATGGTGAAGGATGTGTGACAATGGGCATATGATCATGAAATCCACTGGTCTTACCATATGCCATATCACCTGGAGGCTGCCATCCTGATAGAATTTTGGAACGGCCTCTTTAAGACTCAGCTAAGGCACCAGCTTAGGGATGACACCCTATAGGGTCAGGGAGCTGCTGTCCAAGTTGTGGTACATACATTAAATCTATGCCCCCCACATTGTTCTCTATCCCTGACTTAGAAACCTTGGTTCTTTCCCTCTTGAGTAGGGAAAATCCTACTTCTCCACATCCTGCACGGCTCCTCTACCCTCACCCTACTGCCACACTCACACACAAAGAACACTTCAGAGGCTGGCCTGAGGTGTTATCATTTCCTTTCTTGATTTTAGACTTTTCTTTTTTCATAAAAAGAAAGTATTTAAAACTACAGATTTTCTTCTAAACACTGCATTAGCTCCTTCCCACAAATTTTGGGATAGTGTATCTTCATTGTCATTTAACTGACCTGAATATTTTATAATTTTCTTGTGATTTCTTCTTTGACCCGGATGCTAGCTGCCCCGTCCTAGCTCCAGGGAGCGCCGGTCCCAAGCCCTGGACGCCTTCATCTCCTTAGGTGTCCAGGACAATGTCACCTTCCCACAAGCCCGCCGCTAAGTGCTCGGTCTTAGAGCCTCTCACTCTCCTTGCAAGAGACAGAGGAACGCGTGTGCACGAACAGACACACTCGGACACACCCCTCCCCACCCCCCGCCCCCCGCCCCCGGCTTCTGCCTTCACTCTCCGACAGCTCAGCGCAGGCCCGAGCTCTCCGCAGGGCTCCACCTCTCCTGCTCTTGGTGGTCAGTTTGCCCCTCCTCTTGGGTTGGGCACGGTCGCCCCTTCACTTTCTATTCAGGGTCTCCATTTTCCTCCCGGAGCCTGCAGAGGTTTTCTAACTGCCCCTTTGGCCTGCTGCCAGGGCTACATGAGGGCCGGGTAGAGAGAGATGGACAAAGAAGAGAGAGTGGACGGCTATCTCGACGTGGAAGGCGCGTGAAGCAATCAGAGCGGGGGTCCAGTCGCGCCAGAATCAAACAGTGGGCTCACTCGCGAGTGCTTTGTCTCCGCCTAGCGGCCACCAGCCTCAACTGCACCTTCCCAGGGCCTGGCCTTTGCTGCAGCTGTTTTCTGCAACTGGCCTTGGATGAGGGAGTCAGAAATTAGGCTCTAGGGCGTGTCAGTTAGAATGGGAGAAAATAAAGAAATGAACTAAATTCTCAGCTCAAAAATCCCGTAAAAACATCACGGTAAAACAAAAGAAAGAAGAAAGGAAATAATAAAGATAAAAGCAGATATTAGTGCTGTATAAGACAGAAAGGCAGTAGAACTAATATATAAATAAAAATCCTCATTTTTTGTAAAAAGTTAAAAAATAATTATACAACCACTGGTTAACGTAATCAAGACAAAAGAGGGAGGGAGGAGGAAGCAAAAATATGCAAATGAAAAATGACGAAGGAAGTGGACCTCAGAAGCAAGCCTGGCTATGTAATTTGTGGGGCCCTGTGCAAAACGAAAATGTGGGAATCCTTGGTCAAAAAGCAGGAAAAAGGTGCCCCCAAAGGTACAGAAATATAAATTCTTTTCCCTTCTGTTGTCTTCTTGGTGTCTTTTCTACTTAATGCCATTCTAATTAAAGGAAAATTTACATTATTAGCACGAATTTTACCTTTCATCTTTATATTGGGCAATGCCAGTTTTCAATGCAATATAACAGCATTTACCCCATCTGTAGAATGACCAGAATTAAAGCTGTGTTTGGTAATTCACACGTGCGTGTGCATTTCGTTTGCCAGAACAGTAGAGACGCTGCACAAAACTCTCACTTTTCATCTCGCTTCTTGCAGTGGCACGTTCTAGCACACTCTCCCTCCAGCCTCCTGATGGGTAGATAAGGCCTCAGAGGAAAGGGAGCTACGTGTTGCTCTGTCTTTTCCTTTCCTTCTTTGTCGTAATTTTCAGCACAAGTACTTGCAGGGAAGTCACTCTAGTGAAGAAGGATGTGACCCGGCTCCTTGATCGTCTGTGTTTCTCACAACACCATTGCCTTCTTTCTGAGTTGGTAGTGAGTTTCTGGTTCACACAGAAAGC
Organism: Equus quagga; assembly: GCF_021613505.1. Lineage (NCBI taxonomy): Eukaryota > Metazoa > Chordata > Mammalia > Perissodactyla > Equidae > Equus > Equus quagga. Next base: position 24,048 of record NW_025793540.1, on the reverse strand, counting down.
ACGGCCTCTTGGTGCTGTGAGCACCCCCATTTATTCAGTTGTAGGTGTAACACACTGGCCTTTTTTCAGACTCACTGCATTCCTGCACATTGTGGGTTCACTGCAATTCTGTGTTCATGGGACATTGTGAATGTTCTGTGCAAATGGGACGGCAAGGAATGGCAGACACACATATGGCGTGGACATCCTGTGCTCGTGCACACGCTCCGTTGTCCCATCAGACTTCACTAACAAAACATAAGTTTACAAATAAAATTATTAAGAATTTCAAGATGATGACAGCAAAGCATTAAACCAAGCATGGGTCCTTCTGAGCCCTGGGCTCTGTGTGACTGCACAGGTGGCACTCCCAGGAAACTGGCCCTGCTCAGAAGCACATGCACACGCCCAGTCCTATGCAACTGATTTGTCTGTCAGTTTACTGATTGATCGCTGCAGCCTAGATATCAGGATCCGCGGGCCTGGTGCACCGTGCCTGCAGACTGAGCTGAGCATGGAGCATGGCAATGGCCTAGTGCAAGACTGCCCCAGGGGAGAGTCAGCTGCCAGAGAGCCAGGTGTGCTGTGGGACTGTGGGCTTTGTGCCACCAGTGGACACTCACAAGAGGGCATCCCCAGAGACTACAGCTTGTCCAGGGCCACCTCCAGTGCACCCACGGGCGTGAAAAACATGAGCATCGGCTGGGCATGCAGACTTCCCACGACCCGTGCCTGCACTGAAGGCTTTCCATCATTCGGTCCCTTTTGATGTGATTTACACTGGAGCTTCATAGCATAATGTTATTCATATCTTTTCTTCTAACAACTTCCACTTTCCTTAGAGTTCCTTATTGCTTTATAGTTTATTTTCCTTATGTACCTCTCCCTTCTTCATTAAGTAGTGGGTAGAGGTATAAACTGCCTTTTAATTATTTCTTCCTCCTCTTTCTCTCTCTCTCTCTCTTTTTTTTTTTTTTTTTCCCTTCTCCCACTTCTCCTTCTTTTAAACCTGGAGCCACGTTCCTGGGGCTCTTCCCCGTCTCCTCTTGCGCCAACTTTCCTGCTTTCTCTTGGAACCTTCCTTCCCATCATCCTAGGAGTTCCCTTTGCTTCTCTCTTATGTATCATCCTATTTCCACATCTTTCTTTTGCTTTGTTTCCTTCCTCATTTTATGACTCTCTTCCTCCAGAAACTTCCTGATAAAGGATACAAAGAAGCAAAATTGTTCAACTCTTCATATGGGAAACTGTCTTTATTCTGCTCCCACACTTGATTGATAGCTTGGCTGGAGGTAGAACTCTAGATTAAAAATCATTTTCTCTCAGAAATTTGAAGATATTTCTCCACCATTTTCTAGCTTCCAGGGTTCCTGTGAAGAAATCCATTCTGATGTTGTACGTGACCTATTTTTTTCTTTGTAAGTCTTGGGCTCTTTTCTTTTTCTCCAGTGTCCTCAAATTTAAGTGGGATGCTCCTTGCTTTTGGATTTTTTCATTCACCAGCATATATGTCCATTGTATCAGTGTACATTCCACCAACAATGTATGAGAATTCTGGTTGTTTAACATTCTTCCAATATTTGCTGTTTTCAGGTTTTTTGTTTGTTTATTTTTTACCATTCTGGTTAGTATGTAGAGATATTTCATTGCAGTTTTAATTGTAAAATGTACATAAATGACAAAATATCAAAATATCATTTCTTTGCCCATTATTCCGACAAAAGAGTAGTAACATCCTTTTTGGTTGAGGAATTTGGAAACCAGATTTTCATGTGTTGTTGCTGAAAGTATAAACTAGTTCAGGCATATTGGAGAGCAATTACCTATCCAATAAATCTTCATTCACTGTCTGTCTACTATGCCAGGCACTGTCCTAGGCAGTGAGTATAATAGGGAATAAGTCAGGGTCCTGCCTTCATGGGAAAGACAGATGATAAAAAAGTAAATAAACACAAGATCTTATACATCATTTCTGTGCTAAGAAGAAAATAAATAGGTGCCACGAAGTAAGAACAGGGGTCAGCATAGCTAGACGGCAGAGTCATAGAAGGTTCTTCAAGGAGGTGATACCGAAGCGAGTTGCCTGAGGGAAAATGTGCTTACCTCCTGACCGAGAGATCCCCTTCCAGGAATCTGGGTTACAGAAACCCACGCTCACACATAAACATCTATGTGCAGGATGTTCTCTACTGCCTCTTCTCTCGCCCCACCACAAGCGATTCCAGCTCACAGGAGCCTGTGTGACCTTTTGAAAACTCAGATCTGCTCATGTCACTTCCCCGCTTAAAACCCTTCAATGACCTGCACTTCAGATAAAATCCAAACCCCTTGCCGTATAGAGCCCACAATGATCAGGCCATTCCCTATTTATAGCTTAGCTTTATTTCACACCATCCTCCCCTTCTCTCCCTATGATCCAGCCCACCCTGCTCTGTTTCCTATTCTTCACATAAGTTAAGCCTTTGTACACACGGTTCCCTTGGTCTGAATGCTCTTGCCTAGATGCTTCATGTGGTCGGCACATTCTTGTCCTTCTGGTCTCTTCTCCTAGGAGTGGTCTCCTGGACCACATAGGTGGCTTGTGTTCTGTCAACTTGCCTAAACTGGGAAGTATATTTCCCAGCATCATTCTCCCTGTACAGTTCCAGTTAGAGTTGGCCATGAGAGGAGCTTGGATGAAGTTTGGAAGGCAGAAGTAAAGCAATGGCCGTTACTCTCTGAAGGTCACTGTAGTGAGATGTGGGGATGGACAGAGACATGCAGAGGTGCCCAGCAGACTCCAGCTTGTCCCTGATCTCGCTACCCTCACTGGCCCTGTTTGGCTCTGCTTTCCAACTCCTGGCCCTGCTGACTGACAACAGCCTTGCACCCACCCACAGAAGGGCGAGAGGGGAGCGATGCAGAGATCCCACTCCCACATGGGTGCCTGGAAACTGAGGCTCACAGAAGCCGGTCCGTGTAGCCAGAAAACAGGAAAACGAGAGGAATCCTGAGCACTGTCTGCCTGTTACACTTCTTTCTCCACAACACACACCAGGCGAGGTGGCTGTGATGATTCCCATCACAGGGGACATCACAAAGGGCTGTGAAAGAGGGAGCAGGCTAGGACATGAGGTGAGGCTTGGAGACATCAACACCAGAAAGAGTTCACATGGTTTTCTAGGAGCGATGGGAACACAGTGGAGATTTTTTTTCAAAGAAGCAGTTCATTGGAATGAATGGTGAAATCCGGACTCCAGAGCAGAGATTCATTTTTTTTTTCCTTTGCACGGGAAGATTCACCCTGAGCTCACATCCATTGCCCATTTTCCTCCTCTCCCCACAATCACCAGTACACATTTGTGTACAGTTGTAAATTCCTCTGGCTCTTCTATGTGAGCTGCTGCCACAGCATGGCTACTAACAGACAAGTGGTGTGGTGCTGCATCCAGAACTGAGCCCAGGCCATCAAAGCAGAGAGCACCAAACTTTAACAGTTAGGCCATCAGGGCTGGCCCGTCATTGGAGACTGAGCAGTGGACTGAAGTGATCTCATTTCCATTTTTGTAAGTTAGCTCTGGAAGCTGTGTAGAAAATAGGTTGCACTTCGGAATGGAAATCAACAAGATGAAGACTAGAGCCAAAAGCCATTGCTACATTTCTCAAATTTGCAAAATAACAGGCTGTCCAATTTTTAAAGCAGTCTATAATATGTACTAGTTCTATGCTCTGCTGAGACTTTTCAGCTAATAGTTGCAAATTATATTTAAGACAAAAGTAAGCAAACATTTATTGCTCCTGACCGCAGAAACCTTCTCACCATGCACAGAGGGAGAAAGGAAGCAGGAAGAGGCCGCTCCAGTGGCAGCAGTGTGGCTCTGCGATGCAGCTTGACCCTTCAGCTGGCCACTAGGGGGTACAACGCGCCTTACTGCACTTCTGGCCTCTGGTCCTCTCAGCCAAGCGCTGCACCATCAGTCTGCCTCTTTGCCAGCTTCCACCAGCTTCATCTGCGTCGCAAGCTGCTGATAGAAAATGGGGGTATGAATTCCTCTCCTTTCATCTGTGGGATGAGCTGGAACAGGTGCAAACATGGACAGTTACAGAGATCGTGGAGAGGCTGCTGCCCCTGTAGCCCCACAGGAACAGGTCCTTCTAAGGCCGACTGTTACCTTCAGGAGACTAAATCAAGCGGACATTTTCTCAGTCCTCAGTTTACTTGAATGTTCATCAGTATCTGACCTGTCCCCTCTCTCCTTCATTTTGCTCTATGCTAAATTAACACTCCATTGAATAGAGAACACTCTCCAAAACACGAGTGAATGGACTAGACCTCACGCAGTTAAGCTGAACACCACAGTCATGTAACAAGGAACGGCACACAGACTGGTATTTCTGATTGTACAAAACTGTTTACATACCTGTTTTATACTAATCAAAATGTACGATACTAGATTTGTAAATCATGTATTGAAGAAAGTGGTAGATTTTTAAAGCAAATATTTTTAAAAATCTGTTCCGGGGCCGGCCCCGTGGCTAAGTGGTTAAGTTCGCACGCTCTGCTTCGGCGGCCCAGGGTTTTCAGGTTCAGATCCTGGGCACCGACATGGCACACGCATCAGGTCACGCTGAGACAGCATCCCACATGCCACAACTAGAAGTACAAGTAAAATATACAACTATGTACTGGGGGGATTTGGGGAGAAAACAGCAGGAAAAAAAAGAAAAGAAAAGACTGGTAACAGTTGTTAGCTCAGGTGCCAATCTTCAAAAAAAAAATCTGTTCCATATATACTATTTAAAAACTATTTCAGGGGTCGGCCCCGCGGCTGAGTGGTTAAGTCTGCGCGCTCTGCTTCGCTGGCCCATGATTTCGCGGGTTCAAATCCTGAGTGCGGACATGGCACTGCTCGTCAAGCCATGCTGAGATGGCATCCCACATGCCACAACTAGAAAGACCTACAACTAAAAATACACAACTATGAACCATGGGGCTTTGGGAGAAAAAGGAAAAATAAAATCTTAAAAAAAAATTATTTCAATTTGTTTTGCATTCTAAATGCTGACATCAAAACAGATCAACCCAGAAAACTGACTCTCAAACTCATAACAGAAAACAAGTTCTGAATTAATGTAGATTAAGTGAATTAAGCAGGGTAAAACCCAAGAAGTTCCAGTTATTGCAAAATTCATATAGGCAACCTTAATAGTCCAGTTTTAAGCATTTTAATGCATTTTTTAAAGTTTCTCACATTAGTGATTAAATTATGTTTTAAAATTCTATCATGTAAGATCAATAATCACATATCAGAAAAAGAAAATCATTAATGTCACCAGTAGCATCACTACTACTCGGTTGAACCAAATGAAACTGCCAATATTCAGTTATTTTTTTGCCCTGTAAAATGGCAATTTTTTGTGGTTCAACTCAATATGTACCGTGTTCTCTGCAAGTGTCCCCTGAATACGATCCAGTGTGTTTGCTGTAAGTTTCTAAGTTGGAGAAAGCTCAGAAACTAACAAAATTGCCCCACCTCACTGAATTAATTAAAGTTGAAAAAATATTTCCTAAAAAAGAATAATTTAAGCTGATTAGTAGATTTTAACTGTTCAACTGTGTTAACCTGATTCTTATCAATACATCACAACAAGCAACTGCCTAAGCGAGTACAGCTAGACCCTATTTTCTCTTTAGTGCTTCCATAGGAAAATTAAATCTGTCGTCTTCCACCACCTAGTGGCTACTTCGTTTTCCTGCTTTGTTAGTTTTTACTAAAAGAATCTCAGTGGTCTTATGAAGACTCTATTTTTCCAGAAGAAAACGTATTTTGTTCGTTGACTTACAGAATTTCCTTCTTTTCAGGATGCCAGGGAAAAGGGTGAATTGATAGGAAAATGACATTTGGTTTTAAGAGTGTATAAACTTAGTGCCTGCTGTGTGCTAAGCCCAGGAGGAAACAGAAGACAAAGATGAATGGGACCCAGTGGCTTTCCCCTTGGAGCTCAGCGTCCAGGGGAGGGAGATACCAAGACAATTGCCTGATGCAGGACCGTGAGCAAAGGAAGGAAGAGAAGAGAAGGTTTTTGGAAGGAACTCACTCAGAATACAGCTAGCCTCCAGCTTTCTCCTGGAACTTTGGGCTTACCTGTGTCATAGGCTTGTTTTTTGCCTCCTGATGGCAGGACCTTGTCTTCAACTTCCCTGCTATTCTCTGTATCAGGTGTGGCCACTCAGCAAAGACCAGTCAGTTCCCAATAAGGGTGCCCTGGAGCAATCTCTTTCCCCAGAAAATAGATCAGCTGGGTGTGGCTGGCAGCAGCAAAATGCAAGAACTATTCCTCAGACTAGAAAGGGCCGACAACATGAAGCTGTGTTTCAGGCACAGAATAATCTGGAAAATTACTGAAATGTTTGGAAACAAAACATACTTTTCTTTGAGCAAAACAGGCCTTTGTAGTGCAGCTGTGATCTTCCAGCCCTCAGGAAAAATCACCAGAGAAGCAGGAATTTGTTGTCAGCGGTGAAATTGGTGAAGCCCTGTAGAGACCATTCAGTGTTTCCCAGTGGGGGCGCTGTTGATGTGTTGGATGAAACAGTGCCACCTTGTGGGGGACTGGCCGGGGCACTGCAGAAGGGTGATCATCCCTGGATGCTGGACACCAAATGTCAGTACTCTCCAGTCCCTGTACAAACCAAGAATGTTGCACCCCTCCCCCATTTCCAAAACCTCCCCAGGACTGGTGCTGCCATAGTTAAGAACCACTGAATCTTCTCATTTCCATCAATGGATAAATTGAGGCCCAGAGATGGGAAGGAACTTGCCTAAGTCGCAGACAAGACATACATAAAACCATCAGAGAGGATTTATTGAAAACCTACCACACAGTGCTCAGCTATTCTATTAGAACCTGGCCAGGGCCGGGGGCCTGGGGGCGGGGGGGGGGGGGGATAAGAAATACGGAACATGGCCTTTATCTTCACAAGAGGAGAGGAAGAGAGTGAAAGATCTAATATTTATTGGGAACCTATTGCATTCCAGCACTTTCTAAAACTTTTTGCGTTATCTTTGCAACAACTCTTTGAGGAAACCGAGGCTCACAGAGGTTAAGTGTGGCATCACAATTCAAACCCAGGTTTTCCTGACTCCAAAGTTACTGCTACTTTTCCGAAGTATGTGCAACCATAGAAACTAGCATTTTTGAAAATTATCCAGGGACTGGCCCTGTGGCGCAGTGGTTAAGTTCACACATTCCACTTCGGCGGTCCTGGGTTCACCGTTTCAGATCCCAGGTGTGGCCATGGCACTGCTTGGCAAGCCATGCTGTGGTGGGTGTCCCACATATAAAGTAGAGGAAGATGGGCACATATGTTAGCTCATGGTCAGTCTTCCTCAGCAAAAAAAAAAAAAAAAGAGGATTGGTGGCAGATGTTAGCTCAGGCCTAATCTTCCTCAAAAATAAATAAATAAATAAATTAATTAATTAAATGAATTTCTTTAAGAAAAAAGTATCCAAAATTTGAAAAAAGCTAAAAAGATGACCACGTGTCCTTTCAAAGTCACACAAGAGCACTATCTGATAAGCCCTCCTAGGGTCATCTGGTTCTCCTGGCAAATGTGACAATGTTTCACTTACTATTTACTGTTGTTTAGAGGCCAGCCTCTGAAGTTAGGGATTAATTAATAAAAAACTGAGAAGGTGCAAATTATTTTTCTCTGGTGAGCGTATAAATGATCTCTGTCCAATTGAGAAGGTAAGCACAAAGGTTGTGATTTATTGCCCTGTAGGATATTAACCACTTTGTGTCTAACTTATCAATTTTATTCCAGCAATTTTCCTTTCACTGACAATATATACATCAGCTATTCATATTCTCCGTGGAACCAGCTGTCATTGAACCAGCTGGCTCCTTCAATAATGAGTTAATCAAATGTTTGATACATGCTCACAACACAGTTGTGTGAGAGCTGTGTGTTTTAACTCGTTGAGAATTGTATTTTGACATTAACATGACCCAGTAGGTGGCTGCCTGCTGCGTGGTGACAGTAAAGCTCTAGGGGCTGTGGGGACACACAAAGGATGAGAGGGTGAGCTCTGGGAGAATCAAAGGACAGGGATTCTTGGGCTGGGCCTAGGAGGAAAAGTAGTATTTGAACAGGCAGAGAAGGGAGGGCTTTCCAGCAGGGACTGCAGCCCAAAAGGAAGAAATTAGGGGTTTTTGTAGAGGCTACAATTAAAGGAGAGGCACCTAGTTTGGTCTTTTAGCTTGTGTCATTCTCTTGACCCTATGGGATGCAGAATGTGAAGATGAAATGGAAACAGGCCACTGTAGAATCCCAGTGAGGACAGGGGTCAGAGCTATTTTGATCCATGATGTACACTCAGTGCTTGGATAGTGAGCCAGTGATGACTATTTGTGGAATGAATAAAGGAGTATGATGAACTTCCATTAATTAACCATTTACTATGTGCCAGGCACAGTACCAAGCTCTATAACTAAATCATTTCATCAAATCCCCACATTCATGGTATGAAGCAGATTTTATTAGTTTTCAAATTAGATCCAGCCTGTGGCAAAATTGTAACATGGATGATTTTTATCTTTGAGGCTCCTTCCCCCAAGATCAAGGATCCAAGACATGATTATTATTCCCACTGTCCAAACTGTCTTCCCCCTCCCCAAGCCTGGTGGTGTCAGCATCATCTGAATAAATCGGTCCTAAATGATGTCCTACTGAGAGAGTCCTAGATGGCCTTCTGGGTAACGTGGGGCCACATGTAAGTACTTGCTAAATTTTAATGAGTGGAAATGGAGACAGCAATCACAGAGATTCTTGGTTTTCTTACCTGCAGGGAACCCTCATGTTGTGATAGAAATGTCAAACTAGAAAAGAGGGAAAAGGTTGCTTCCATCACTGCCCCAACTCCATGTGGGAAGAGAACTCTGGACCTCTTTTGAGGAGACCACCTATTTCTGGGTATTCGGATGGTGTGTCAGACACAGAGATGTATTGCTCAGATTCTGCTTTCAAGAAATGACTCATGCCCAGATGTTAGGAGTTGTGGTTAGCTGGCAGCCTCTGCTGTTAACTCATTCAGATTTGCCTCAAATCTTGAGCTGAGATACAGGTCTTCTTGGGGTGGCTGCAGCCAACAACTGAGCAAGACTGCAGTAAAAGGGACTATCCATTTCTGTCTAACACGGGACTCCTCTACCACGCTCCAGAGCTCCCCGCTGGGCTGAGGGAGACTTTGTCAGATCTACCTCATGGTCTGGTGACATCCCTTGCCTAGTCCTGCTTCCTCCCTTTTTCCTTTCAAGTGCTACTCCCCAATAAACTTTTTCACTCCTAAATCTGTCTTGACACCTGCTTTCCAGAGGGCCCAGCTGACACAGATAGGATGTTGTTAGCTCCAAGGAACCTTTCACTGGTCAAGGGACTTGACATTTTAGAACTGGCTTTGAGTCAGTACCAGCAAAATACACGCTCATCTTGGATGCTGGGGACCAAGGTGTCCTTCCACTCTGGCACACGAACCAAACGAGCTTGTATTTCTTTCTCTTCTTAGCATTGACTATGCATTGATATTCTATAACATGGTTTGAATGTTCCCACTGGCTTTCTCAATGAGTGAATTTTCCAATTAATCAAGTGTGAGTGAAGACAAGGTCACTAAGTCCATTTCCAGTCAGCCAGTTAGTTTCAATCAAGTTGCGTGATTATAAACAGACTGTTATCTGGTCATATAAGAACTCCATCAGCCCCTTCCCCATACACTGAGTCATGATTTAGGCCAGGCCTTTCTCAACTACCTGGCAGACTGTCACCCTTCTCTTGGGTCACTTATAAAATGCCCTATATTTGGTGTTGGATGAAGAAGTCTTAATGCGGTTGTTGACCAGGTACTTTACTTGAAGTCATGAAGGTAAGGGCATAGTTTTGATTTTGGTATGGAAGCATCTCCTATTTCCTTATTAGAAGAGCTACACTCCCCAGGCCATCCATCCATCCACTCACCCATCAAATATTTGTTGACCAAGAGACAGTTGTTGCTTGCCCTTCAGTTTGATCAGACTCTTGCAGCTACACCCATAGGGCCACATTTTGGAGAAACCTACATGCAGCTTCTTCAGTAGAAACTACCAGGCAGACAACTCTGAGGGTCTAAAGCACTACTTGTTCCTGTTCCATCTGCCCTTTATGTCAGAAACATCAAGCCTCGACCTGTGTGGTTGAGTCAGTAAGAGTAAGTGTTCTGGGATCAGACAGTCTTGGGTTCAAATATGGGTTCTCCCACTTACTGGCTGGGTGATCTTGGTAAGTTTAAACTTCCCTGAGTCTTAGTTAATATCTCTGTAAAATAGGATAATGGATTAAACAAAATAATGTAATATTTGTAGAGCACTTGTCTAATACCCACTGAGTTCTGACTCTATTTCTAAGATCAAAATATTATTTTTATCTATCTGTCCCCTGGACTAATGACATTTGTACTGTTGCAAAATGCATCTCCATTATAACTATTTGCCTTGGTAAGTGGATTCTGGCACAATCTCTTGCTTGAACAAACATCACTTTCAACAAGACCTTCTTCCTTTGATTGCCAGATTGTTTCTAAGTTTGTTGAAGCCTTAAGGGCCTTATACGTAAAAGTAGCTGATGCAACTTGACTGTAATATAGCAGTTTGGATTCAGGTGTCAATGCCACATTTGAAATGCAGGAAGATGATTGAATATTAGCTCTCTGTTCTAGAAAGATTGGTAGATATTTGGGACCTGGAAAGCTCAGCCCTGAGATGACTGGCTACTCTTAACAAGAATCAAGACCATACTCAGTTGGTTCCATAAAAAGAGAAGATCCGAAGGCTGCTTCTTCAGGGCAACACCAGAGGACGGGGTGTGCACTCGGTCCAAATGCGACTGTCATTCTGACAGACTGGCTCACCAGAAGTGCTGTTTGTCCCCTTACAGAAAGGAAGGAGTCTGTTCTCTTGGGGCCCACAGACTCGCAGAGCAATTCAACTCTCACCCCTTTCTCCACAAAACCTTTACTTCCCAGAAGACCCTCGCTTTCCCTCTCCACTGGACCAGAGTCTATTACAACTTGTGTTCTGTAGGGAAAGCTCTGCTCATCTGGAGGGAAAAAATACTGGTTCCATACCTGGAATTGGGTGGTCAGGCTATAATGGAACCAAATCACGTTTTATTTTTTTCTCCTCTTATTCCTCTTCTTCATTATTGCTGGCTTCTCTGCTTCCCTATATAATTTTTTTTTACTCTCTACCTTATAATTAGATTGTTTTCAAATCATCCTCACATTGGCCAGGAGTTTCTTGAGGACACAGCCCCTATCTTTCACATTTATTCAGCCCTCAAAGTGCCTGATGAAGGCCTAGTATAGAGTAGGCATTTAATAATGGTAGGTGAATTAGATTAAATCATTATTTTTCAAAAATCTCTCAGTAGCATCATCTCCTAAAGCAACGTACTACACCACAGACAAAATTACTCTACAGTCAAATGCTGTACTTGGATATCTTGCATTACACAATAGACCTTTTCCTCATTGATGGGTGGCCAAGAGAACTTTCATTCATTGAATCCTTATTCCACGTACATATACCATCATCTGGGAGAAGCTAAGATCAGTGGTTACTTTTTATTTTATTTTATTTTTGTGTCATCTTTTCCCATCTCTACCTCTTCCCATCCTCCTCAATATAAAAGTGGATAATTCATTCACTTGTGATATTTATTGATCATCTACAAGTTGTGAGAATGTTTTCAGATCATTAATCCACAGATCCTACCAAAAACATTTAAATGCAGTACAAGAGTATTATTTACAGCAATCCTAAGGTAAAACCAAGCATCACTCCTGATTGATTTAATATTCGTTCAGCTTTTATTTTTGCCTGGGTTTTCTTTCATCAAGTCCCTCACTGAACCACATCACACCTCTTGTGTATTTTTGCAAGCTTGACCTTACTGTCTCAGTGTTTACAGGCTGTCCTGGCGATATTCACACTGACCACCAAAACTGTGGTAGATTTGAAATGGAAGTGAATAATCAGAGTGGGGAATGGTCAACCCAGATCTTAGTAGATAAGATCATCCACAACATAGGTTTCTGACCATAGCCTTCAGTTCTATGCTCTCTTTCTACTCCTGTGACCCAGTAATATATGTTAGGAGGTCACTACCCAAGAGTAATATTTCTATTTACAACAGGATTTTCTATAAGGTTCCTTCTATTAACAAGAATCCCTAGTGCTTTTAAGAGAGGCTTTTGTGTATGATCATTCCAAAGGTGAGCCTATATATCAGGTGCTATAGTAGGTACAAGGGTGAACAAGAAAAATATCTCCACCAGAAGCAGAAAGTTACAATGTGGCGCTATGATCTAAGAGTGCAGAGTTAGCCATGGTGGTAGAATTGGCTAGACATGGTATGTGCAGTAATGGTAGCTGACTCTCTCCTCAGCATCATACCCCAGGAAGAGCAGGGTTCATTTTGAAAAACTGGTTGCTCATAGGCTGCCATCTATTCTCAGAAAGAATCAAATAGAGGGAATAAAGTATGGTCTTTGCCACCATTTATCAGTTCCTCCATCTCAGGGGCAGGAAAACCTACAGCCAGCCCATGATGGCTAAAGTTCTATAGGTCTCAAAATACCGGAGACTAGCTGCCGGTTGAATATGAACTAGGAATGATCACCCAGGGGCTGGGATGACTCTTTAGAGCAGGTCATAGATAGAATTCCACAGTTCCTATGTTCACTGCCTTGTGCACAGATCCTCCCATGACACTAGCCTCTTTCTGTTGTGGGGACTGCAGGAGGGGGCCATTAGCACAAGGCAGAAATAAGCCGTGGCTTTAAACAAGCCCCAGTTGGGAGCATAGGAGCCTAACTCATATGTTTCCTCTCACCCGGAATCCTCTTCCCACACATTCTCCATATCTCCATACGCTCCCTAACTTTCAAGACCTTCCCCAAATCCCACCTTCTCCGGTAACAATTCTCTGATCCCACCAGCTCAGTGAGTGCCAGACACCATGCTGAGGGTTCTACGCACATCATCCCATTGAATCCCTACAGCAATCTATAGGCGGATCTTCCCCCATTAAGAGGAAGTGAAGACTCAGAGAGGCTAAATCGGTCCTCACAGCTTCAAAATGGTGGAGATAGGAATGAAGCCCAGGTCTACATGACTCCAAAGCCTGTGTTCTTAAGCACTTTCTACATGATGCCACCTCCCTAGCATCACCCGCTTTCTAGCCTACAGTGGTCTGGTCTTGGTCCCACTCAGTTGGGTTATTTCATATGCTTGTAGAACTAAGTTTCTGTTGAGTATATGAAACATTTCTCCACCTTCATGGCAAGTTGCTTGAAGGAAGGGATGACATCTTGTACTTCCCCATTTCTCTTATGGGGCCTATGGTATAGTGAGGTACACATAGTGACTGAACAGTTGTTCATTCATTGTGGGGGAAGGAAAGGCTGCAGGGGTTGAGTTCAGAGAATACAGAAAAAGAGTTAAAATGTACTGAATATCAGACACCATACTTTAAAGACATTATTTTCTTCAAAGCTATTTTAATCGATCCTATTTTAGTGCTTTGTGATAGGTACTATTATCTTTGGTAGAGGCAGTTTCTTTGTTTCTGAGGCTAGTAAAAATGGAGTAACTCACCTAATTCTGTACATGATGTGAGCAGTGGAACATAGATTCCCACACATTCCATTTCCCAGTTATAGTCCATTCTTGCCACACATCATCGGCTTTCTGATTCCAAGCTAGGTCCACAGTTAAATCTGCTTCCAAAAGGCAGCCCTTTCCAGCATCCACTATTTTTTTTTTTGAGTATGTGTTTTCAGAAATTGAAAGTCACTAAGTAGATCTAAAAGATATGAGACTGCCAAGTTTCAAAAGAGCAGGAAGTTTCCCTGGCCTCACACCAGGGAATCACAGACCACTTCCTGGAGTGGGAGGAGGAAAGGTGGTGCCCCAGGGACAAAAATCTAAACCCAGAATGGATATAAAGAGAGAGGAGCTGGGGAGTGGAGCCACCA
>NW_025793540.1:0-9914 GCF_021613505.1 Equus quagga | reverse complement strand
TGACATGAAACATCCAAGCAAGATTTTTGACATTCACATAGTCAATGTGTTACACTCCTCTATTCTTTATTTGTCACGTGTCCAGTTAGCTCCTGCTCTCTGCCAGGGAAAAACCAGACACAATCTCTCCAGTTCTTAGGGAGTTTATATTCGATTCAGAGAGACAGACAATAAGCAAACAAATGAAACAAATACATCATAAAATTGCAGGACTATGTGCTATGGAGTAAAACAAAGCAGGGCTCGACAGTGGCTTTGTGGAGAACAAGGCTTGCACAGATGTAGGAGAACCGTGTTTGAGATAGAGGGAACAGCAACTGCAAAGGTGGTGAGATGGAAACAAGCTGGACATGTTCAGGGAACATCAAAAAGGCCAGTGAAAGAGGGAGCAGGCTAGGACGTGAGGTGGGGCTTAGAGACGTCAACACCAGAAACAGTTCACATGGTTTTCTAGGAGTGATGGGAACACACTGGAGATTTTTTTTCAAAGCAGCAATTTAGTGGAAATGAATGGTGAAATCCAGACTGGGGAGCAGAGATTCAATTTTCAAAATTTTTGCACGGGAAGATTCGCCCTAAGCTCACATCTGTTGCCAATCTCCCTTCTCCCCACCCAAAGCCCCAGTACATAGCTGTCTACAGTTGTAAATTCTTCTTCTGGCTCTTCTATGTGAGCTGCCTCCACAGCATGGCTACTAACAGACAAGTGGTGTGGTTCTGTATCCGCAACTGAACCCAGGCCATCAAAGCAGACTGCACCGAACTTTAACTGTTAGGCCATCAGGGCTGACCCGTCATTGGAGACTGAGCAGTGGACTGAAGTGATCTCATTTCCATGTTTATAAGTTAGCTCTGGAAACTGCGTAGAAAATAGGTTGCACTTGAGAATGGAAATCAACAAGATGCAGACTAGAGCCAAAAGTCATTGCTACATTTCTCATATTTGCAAAAGAACAGACTGCCCAATTTTTAAAGCAGTCCATAATATGTACCAGTTCTGTGCTCTGCTGAGACTCTTCAGCTAATAGTTGCAAATTATATTTATATATACATAATATAAGACAAAAATAAGCAACCATTTAATACTCCTGACCACAGAAACCATCTCACCATGCACAGAGGAAGAAGAGAAGCAGGGAGAGGCCGCTGCAGTGGCAGCAGTGTGGCTGTGCGATGCAGGTTGACTCTCCGGCCGCCCACTAGGGGAGCGACAACGCGCCTTGCTGCACTTCTGGCCTCTGGTCCTCTCAGCCAAGCGCTGCACCCTCAGTCTGCCTCTTTGCCAGCTTCCACCAGCTTCATCTGGGACCCAAGCTGCTGATAGAAAATGGAGGTATGGATTCCTCCCCTTTCATCTATGGGATGAGCTGGAACAGATGCAAACATGGACAGGTACATAGATCTTGGAAAGGCTGTTCCCCTCCAGCCCCACAGGAACAGGTCCTTCTAAGGCCAACTGTTATCTTCAGGATACTAAATCAAGTGGAAATTCTTTCAGTCCTCATTTCCCTTGAATTTTCATCAGCATTTGGCCTGTCCCCTCTCTCCTTCATTTTGCTATATGCTAAATTAAAACTCCATTGAATAAAGAACACTCTCCAAAACACGAGTGAATGGACTAGACCGCACGCAGTTAAGCTGAACACGACAGTCATGTAACAAGGAACGTCACACAGACTGGTATTTCTGATTGTACAAAACTGTTTATACAGCTGTTTTATAGTAAACAAAATGGACAATACTAGATTTGTAAATCACGTATTGAAGAAACTGGTGGATTTTTAAAGCAAATATTTTTTAAAATCTGTTCCATATATACTATTTTATAACTATGTCCATTTCTTTTGCATTCTAAATGCCAACATCAAAACTGATCAACCCAGAAAATCGACTCTCAAACTTGTCACAGAAAACAAATTCTGAATTAATGTAGAATAAGTGAATTAAGTGGGGCACAAACCAAGAATTTCCAGTTATCGCCAAATTAATGTAGGCAAATTTGGTGCAGTTTTAAGCATTTTTTGGTCTTTTTTAAAGTTTCTCACATTAATGATTAAATTATGTCTTAAAATTCTATCGTTGAAGATCAATAATTACATATCAGGAAAAGAAAATCATTAATGTCAGCAGTAACATCACCACTACTTGGTTGAACCACATGAAACTGCCAATATTCAATTGTTTTTTGACCTGTAAAACGGCAATTTTATGTGATTCAACTCAATAAATGCCATGTTTTCTGCGAGTGTCCCCTGAATGTGATCCAGTGTGTTTGCTGTAAGTTTCTAAGTTGGAGAAAGCTACAGAAACTAACAAAATTGTCCCCCCTCACATTGAATTAATTAAAGTTGAAAAAATATTTCCTTAAAAGTAATCATTTAAGCTGATTAGCAGATTTTAACTGTTCGACTGTGTTAACCTGATTCTTATCAATACATCACAACAAGCAACTGCCTAAGTGAGTACAGCTAGACCCTATTTTCTCTTTAGTTCTTCTGGAGGAAAATTAACTCTGTCCTCTTCCGCCATCTTGTGGCTACTTCATTTTCCTGCTTTGCTGGTTTTTACTAAAAGAATCTGAGTGGTCTTGTGAAGACTCTGCTTCTCCAGAGGAAAAAGTATTTTGTTCATTGGCTTATAGAACTTCCTTCTTCTCAGGATGCCAGGGAAAAGGGTGAATTGATAGAAGAATGAGATTTGGTTTTAAAAGTGTATAAACTTAGTGCCTGCTGTGTGCTAAGCCCAGGAGGAAACAGAAAACAGAGAAGAACGGGACCCACTGGCTTTCCCCTTAGAACTCAGCGTCCAGGGGAGGGAGATGCCAAGACAATTGCCTGATGCAGGACCGTGAGCAAAGGAACGAAGAGAAGAGAAGGTTTTTTAGAGGGAAGTCACTCAGAATACAGCTTGCAGGCCTCAAGCTTTCTCCTGGAACTCTGGGGTTACCTGTGTCATAGGCTTGTTTTTTCCCTCCTGATGGCAGGACCTTATCTTCAACTTCCCTGCTATTCTCTGCACCGGGCCTGGCCACTCAGCAAAGACCAGTCAGTTCCCAATAAGGGTGCCCTGGAGCAATCTTTTTCCCCAGAGAATAGATCAGCTCAGTGTGGCTGGCAGCAGCAAACAGCAAGAACTATTCTTCAGACAAGAAAGAACCAATAACATGAAGCTGTGTTTCACACATGGAATAATCTAGAAAATTGCTAAAATGTTTAGAGACAAAGCATACTTTTTTTTTTAAGCAAAATGGGTCTTTTTAGGGCAGCTGTGATCTTCCAGCCCTCAGGAAAAAACACCAGAGAAGCAGGAATTTGTCATCAGAGGTGAAATTGGCGAAGCCCTGTAGAGACCATTCAGTGTTTCCCAGTGGGGGTGCTATTGATGTGTTTGATGAAACAGTGCCACCTTGTGGGGGACTGGCTCGGGCACTGCAGAAGGGTGATCATCCCCGGATGCTGGACACCAAACGTCAGTACTCTCCAGTCCCTGTAAAAACCAAGAATGCTTCAACCCCCAACCCCATTTCCAAAACCTGCCCAGGACTAGTGCTGCCATAGTTAAGAACCACTGAATCTTCTCATTTCCATCAATGGGTAAATTGAGGCCCAGAGATGGGAAGGAACTTACCTAAGTCACAGACAAGACATCCATAAAACCATCAGAGAGGATTTATTGAAAACCTTCTACACAGTGCTCAGGCATTTTATTAGAACCTGGCCAGGGTGAGTAGCTCAGGTGGGGGAGTAGATAAGAAATACAGAACATGGTCTTTATCTTCACAAGAGGAGAGGAAGAGAGTGAAAGATCTAATATTTATTGGGAACCTATTGCATTCCAGCATTTAAAAAAACTTTTTGTATTCTCTTTGCAACAAGTCTTTGGAGAAACTGAGGCTCATAAGGTTGCGTGGATTCAGAATTCAAACCAAGGTTTTTCTGACTCCAAAGTCACCAATACCTTTCCAATGTATGTGCAACCATAGAAACTAGTGTTTTAAAAATTATCCAACGGGCTGGCCCCGTGGCCGAGTGGTTAAGTTCGCGCGCTCCGCTGCAGGCGGCCCAGTGTTTCGTTGGTTCAGATCCTGGGCGCGGACGTGGCACCGCTCATCAAACCACACTGAGGCAGCATCCCACATGCCACAACTAGAAGGGCCCACAACTAAGAATATACAACTATGTACCGGGGGGCTTTGGGGAGAAAAAGGAAAAAAATAAAATCTTTAAAAAAAAATTATCCAAAATCTGCAAAAAGGTAAAAAGATGGTCATGTCTCCTTTCAAAGTCACACAAGAGCACTATCTAATAAGCCTTCCTAGGGTCGTCTAGTCCTCCTGGCAAAGGTGAAAATAATTAACTTACTGTTCACTGTTGTTTAGAGACCAGACTCTGTGAAGTTAGGGATTAATTAATAAATAACTGAGAAGGTGCAAACTATCTTTGTCTGGTGAGCGTATAAATGATCTCTGTCCAATTGAGAAGGTAAGCACAAAGGTTGTGATTTATTGCCCTGTAGGATATTAACCACTTTGTGTCTAACTTATCAATTTTATTCCAGCAATTTTCCTTTCACTGACAATATATACGTCAGCTATTCATATTCTCCGTGGAACCAGCTGTCATTGAACCAGCTGGCTCCTTCTATAATGAGTTAATCAAATGTTTGACACATGCTCACAACACAGTTGTGTGAGAGCTGTGTGTTTTAACTCGTTGAGAATTGTCTTTTGACATTAGCATGACCCAGTACGTGGCTGCCTGCTGCGTGGTGACGGTAAAGCTCTAGGGGCTGTGGGGACACACAAAGGATGAGAGGGTGAGCTCTGGGAGAATCAAAGGACAGGGATTCTTGGGCTGGGCCTTGGAGGAAAGGCAATATTTGAACAGGCAGAGAAGGGAGGGCTTTCCAGGAGGGACCGCAGCATGAAGGGAAGAAATTAGGGTTTTTTGTAGGGGCTACAATTAAAGGAGAGGCACCTAGTTTGGTCTTTTTCCTCGTGTCATTCTCTTGATCTTGTGGGATGCAGAATGTGAAGATGAAATGGAAACAGGCCACTGAAGAATCCCAGTGAGGACAGGGGTCGGAGCTATTTTGATCAACGATGTGCACTCAGTGCTTGGATAGTGAGCCAGTGATGACTATCTGTGGAATGAATAAGTTGATCAAAATAAAGGAATATGATTAACTTCCATTAATTGACTACTTACCATGTCCCAGGCACTGTGCCAAGCTCTTTGCTTAAATAATTTCATCAAACTCCCACATTGATGGTATGAAGCAGATTTTCTTAGTTTTCAAATTAGGTCCAGCCTATGGCAAAATTGTAACATGGATGATTTTTATCTTTGGGGCTCCTTAGCCCTTTCCCCCAGAGTCCAGGACCCAAGATATGATTATTATTCCTACTGCCCAAGCTGTCTTCCCCCTCCACAAGCCTGGTGGCATCAGTGGCACTGGAATAAATCAGTCCTAAATGATGTCCTACTGAGGCAGTCCTAGATGGCCTTCTGGGTAACCTGGGGCCACACGTATGTAAGTACTTGCTGAATTTTACTGAGTGGATCTGGAGACCACAATCTGGAGACCAGAATTCTTGGTTTTCTTACCTACAGGGAACCCGCATGTTGTGATAGAAATTTCAAACTAGAAAAGAGGGAAAAGATTCTGCTTCCATCCCTGCGCATAACCCACGTGGGGAGAGAACTCTGGACCTCTTTTGAGGAGACCACCTATTTCTGGGTATTCGAATGGTGTGTCAGACACAGAGATGTATTTTTCAGATTCTGCCTTCAGGAAAGGACTCATGCCCAGCTGTGAGGAGTGTGGTTAGCTGGCATCCTCCGCTGTTAACTCATTCAGATTTGCCTCAACTCTTGAGATGAAGTGCAGGTCTTCTAGGGGTGACTGCAGCCAATGACTGAGCAAGACTGCGGCACGAGGGCCTATCCATTTCTGTCTAACACGGGGCTCCTCTAACACGCTCCAGAGCTCCCCGCTGGGCTGAGGGAGACTTTGTCAGATCTACCTCATGGTCTGGTGACTCCCCTTCCCTAATCCTGCTTCCTGCCTTTTTCCTTTCTCAAGTGCTACTCCTCAATAAACCTTTTACACTCCTAAATCTGTCTTGGCACCTGCTTTCCGGAGAACCCAGCTGACACAGATCCATGTTGTTAGCTCCAAGGAACCTTTCGTCAGTGAAGAGAGTTGATATTTTAGACCTGGATTTGAGCCAGTACCAGCAATATGCACACTCATCCTGGAGGCTGGGGACCAAGGCGTCCTTCCACTCTGGCACATGAACCAAACAAGCTTGTGTTTCTTGTTCTTCTTCTTGGCACTGACTATGCCTTGATATTCTGTAACACAGTTTGAATGTTCCCACTGGCTTTCTCAATGAGTGACTTTTCCAATTAATCAAGTGTCACTGAGGACAAGGTCACTAAGTCCATTTCCAGTCAGCCAGTTAGTTTCAGTCAAGTTGCCTTGTTATAAATGGACTGTTTTCTGGTCATATATGAACTCCATCAGCTCCTTCCCCATACACTGTCATGATTTAGTCCAGGCCTTTCTCAACTACCTGGCAGACTGTCACCCTTCTCTTGGGTCGCTTATAAAATGCCCTCTATTTGGTGTTGGGTGAGGAAGTCTTAATGTGGTTGTTGACCAGGTACTTGAAGTCACGAACGGAAGGGAATAGTTATGCTTTTTGGTATGGAAGCATCTGCTACTGCTTTATTAGAAGAGCAATACTCCCCAGGTCATCCATCCATGCACTCATCCATCAAACAGTTTTTGACCAAGAGACAGTTGTTCCTTGCCACTCACTTGATCAGACTCTTGCAGTTACACACATAGGGCCACATTTTGGGGAAATCTACATGCAGCTTCTTCAGTAACACCTACCAGCTAGACAACTCTGAGCGTCTAAAGCATTACTGATTCCTGTTCCATCTGCCCTTCATGTCAGAAACATCAAGCCTTGACCTGTATAGTGGAGTTGATAAGAGTAAGGGCTCTGGGATCAGACAGTCTTGGCTTCAAATATGGGTTCTCCCACTTACTGGCTCTGTGATCTTGGTAAGCTTAAACTTCTCTGAGTCTTAGTTCATACCTCTGTAGAACAGGATAATGGATTAAATGAAATGATATTTGTAAAGCACTTGCCTAATACCCGGACTGATACTAATACTAATACTAATACCTGACTGACTAATACTGAGTTCTGACTCTAATTCTGAGATCAAAAATTATTTTTATCTCTCTGTCCCCTGGACTGATGACATTTGTACTATTGCAAAATGCATCTCCATTATAACTACTTGCCTTGGTAAGTGGATTCTGCCACAATCTCTTGCTTGAACAAACATCACTTTGAACAAGGCCTTCTTTCTTTGATTGCCAGATTGTTTCTAAGTTTATTGAAGACTTAAGGGCCTTATATGTAAAAGTAGCTGATGCAACTTGACTGTGTTAGAGCAGTTTGGATTCAAGTGTCAATGACACTTTTCAAATGTGGGAAGGTGATTGACTATTAGCTCTCTGTTCTAGAAAGATTGGTAGATATTTGGGGCCTGGACAGCTTCATCCTGGAATGACTGGCTGCTCTTAACAAGAGTCAAGATGATACTCAGTTGGTTCCATAAACAGGAAGGTCTGAAGTCTGATTCTCTAGGGTTTCACCAGAGGACAGTGTGTGCACTCGGTCCAAGTGTGACTGTTGTTCTGACTGAGACTGGCTCATCAGAAGTGCTGTTTGTACCCTTACAGAAAGGAGGGAGTCCATTCTCTTAGGGCCCATAGGCTGACAGAACAACTCAATTCTCACTCCTGTCTCCACAAAATCTTTACTTCCCAGAGGACACTCTCTTTCCCTCTCCACTGGACCAGAGTCTATTAGAGTCGATTACAACTTGCGTTCTGTAAGTAACGTTCTGCTCATCTGGAGGGAAAAAATACTGGCTCCATACCTGGAATTGGGTGGTCAGTCTGTAATTGAATCAAATCACGTTTTATTTTTCTCTCCTTTTATTCCTCTTCTTCGTTATTATTGGCTTCTCTGGTTTCCTATATAATTTTTTTTTTACTTTCTACCTTACAATTAGATTGTTTTCAAGTCATCCTCACACTAGGCAGTAGTTTCTTGAGGACACAGCCCTATCTTTCATATTTCTTTAGCCCTCAAAATGCCTGGTACAGGCCTGGTGTGGAGCTGGCATTTAATAATGGTAGCTGAGTCGGGTTGAATCATTAGTTTTCAAAAATCCCTCAGTAGCATCTTCTCCTAAAGCAACATACTACACCACATGCAAAATTACTCTACAGTCAAACGCTGTACTTGGATATCTTGCATTACACAATAGACCTTTTCCCCATCGATGGGTGGCCAAGTGAACTTTCATACATTGAATCCTTTTTCCACGTACTTGCACCATCATCTGGGAGATGATAAGATCAGTGGTTACTTTTTATTTTATTTCTGGGTCATCTTTCCACATCTCTACCTCTTCCTATCCTCCCCAATATAAAAGTGGATAATTCATTCACCTGTGATATTTATCGATCATCTACAAGTTGTGAGATTGTTTTCACATCATTAATCCACAGAGTCTACCACAAATATTTAATGCAGTACAAGAGTATTATTTACAGGAATCCTATTGTAAAGCTAAGCATCACTACTGATTGAATTAATATTCATTCAGCTTTTATTTTTGCCTGGATTTTCTTTCATCAAGTCCCTGGCTGGACCGCGTCACACTTCTTGGGTATTTTTGCAGCCTTGACCTTACTGTCTCATTGTTTACAGGCTGTCCTGGCAATGTTCACATTGACCACTGAAAATGTGGTAGATTTTAAATGGAGGTGAATCATCAGAGTGGGGAATGGTCAACTCACATCTTAGTAGATAAGATCATCCACAACATAGGATTCTGACCATAGCCTTCAGTTCTATGCTTTCTTTCTACTCCTGTGACCCAGTAATATATACTAGGAGGTCACTACCAGAGAGTAATATTTCTGTTTACAAGAGGATTTTCTATAAGATTCCTTCTACTAACAAGAATCCCTAGTGCTTTCAAGAGAGGATTTAGTGTACGATCATTCCAAAGGTGATCCTACGTATCAAGTGCTATGGTAGGTACAGGGATGAACAAGAAATATCTCCACCAGAAGCAGAGAGTTACAATATGGTGCTATGATCTAAGAGTGCCCAGTTAGCCGTGGTGGTGGGATGGGCTAGAGATGGTGTGTGCAGCAGTGGTAGCTGACTGTCCCCTCAGCAGCATAGCCCAGGAAGAGCAGCATTCATTTTGCAAGTCTGATTGCCCATAGGCTGCCATCTATTCCCGGAAAGAATCAAATGGAGGGATCAAAGAACACAGTCCTTGCCACCATTTATCAAGCTCAGTTGCTCCATCTCAGGGTCAGGAAAACCTACAGCCAGCCCATGATGGCTAAAGTTCCATAGGCCTCAAGACACCAGTGATTACATACTGGTTGAGTATGAAGTAGGCATGATCACCCAGGGGCTGGGATGACTTTTTAGAGCAGGCCACAGATAGAATGTCACAGCTCCTATGTTCTGCCCAGCTCCTCCCAGGACGCTAGTCTCTTTCTGTTGTGGGGGGTACAGGAGGGGGCCATTAGCACAAGGCAGAAATAAGTCATAGCTTTTAATAAGCCCCAGCTGGGAGCATAGGAGCCTAACTCACAGAATTCCTCTCACCCGGCATCCTCTTCCCACACTCTCCATGTCTCCATACCCTCCCTAACTTTCAAGACCTTCCCCAACTCCCACCTTCTCCAGTAACAATTCTCTGATCCCACCAGCCCAGTGTGTGCCAGACACCATGCTGAGGGTTCTATGCACATCATCCCATTGAATCCCTACAGCAATCTATAGGCGGATCTTC
>NW_025793539.1:0-1748 GCF_021613505.1 Equus quagga | reverse complement strand
ATAAAGAACATAAATAATGAATGACACTTCAGATCTTGTATTTGATGACAGGTATCATGACAACCAATGGAGTATTTTTTTTTTATTTTTCTTGTGGTAATGTTCTAATTTGCTGTCATGTGATATCATCCATAGGACCTCTGTACTTGATGGGAAAACAATCTCAACTATTGACTATCAACCTTGAATATTTCAAGGTCTAAAGTGAAGGGGACTTTTTCTTGTAGGTAAAAATAAATCCAAATAGCTTATTTTTGTGATTTTATTTTGTTTTTATCCACTAGAAGAACAATAACCTATTTGCAGCCCATTCACAAAATATTTTCCATCTTTTTGATTTTTTAAGTTTCCCTAAAAACTTTGCAATTTAGACTTCAACATTAATGATGTTATTCATAGGAGGAAAGAACTAGCAGAAAAAATTCTGATGATGGTTTCATAGTGAACAGAAGAAACAAGCCTTGAATCTGGACCATGTCCTACTTGGAAAATAAGATAATTGTATAAACCTGTATTGACCATTCCCATAGGTCTGTACATGTAATTTGTCAGGATATGTTCTAGGATTAAATTGTATTTAATATTGGCCACTAATTATTGGGCTTGATATCACTACCTACATTTTATAGATAATAAAATTGAGGTTCAGAGATTTTAAGTGACTTTACCTTAAGATACATAGTTGGATAGCTGGATTCTAAGATCTATCTATCTATCTATCTATCTATCTATCTATCTATCTATCTAAATGAGTCTCATATTATCCCTCAAATATTAAGTATTTTGTAGTAAAGGGTCTGAAATAAGGATATGTCACTTTTTATCCACCAACACAAAAAAACTGAAAAGGGTGAAAAACAAAATAAAGTTATTAAAATAGAAATTCTATATAGGTGGTGAAAATGTCCTTAAAACACAAATATATTTATTTTAGTGTTTACAATTTAACCATTTAAACATATTCTTCTATTTTCTCATATACACTGGCTTCACTGCATTTTCTCTTGACCACACTGCAACCACACACACTATCTTACAAAAATGGTCTCTCAAAGCCTCTAAGTGAAATCCAGCTCATGTCTTGCTCCAATACAAAATTGTCAGTACCTAGGAGATTTTGCTTGCAAGTAAACACCCATAACATCTCCTGTGTAATTGGATTTAGATGTACATATTCTATATGTTGAGTAAAACCATCCAAATCCTGCTCATTTCAAAATGAATTACATATTACTATCTCTTGAAGCCAATATGCATCAATATCATTGAAGACCTCTTTTTTCCTATGTTTGTATTTAGAGTTGAAAATTAAATACTGAAAAAATCCTTATTTTAATGATTTATATATTTATGGAACATACAGTTTTTTAAAAATATAGTCTAATTATTACAATATAAAAACAAAACTGAATCACAGAAATACAAAATGAGCCGTTTAAGCCTGTACAGTTACCTAGTGATGGAGTTGGGAAACGGAGGAGTGTCCTCCAGTCTAGATAATGCAGGATTTTCCACTGAAGCACAGATTTTTTTTTACTGTACATGCTTCTCATTTTTGATCAAAACTATTCCCAAAGAAAGATCGTTATTGATCACAAAATAAGGTGTGGTCATTTACATAGATGTACCAAGAGTGAGGACTTCCCTAAGCAGTCTCCTTATGTTGGCTTTGGTGGAAGTGTTATAAAAAATTAGACTTTTAAAAGCCTCAAAATTATGACACTCTCTCCCAAGTTTCTCAGAAATTT
>NW_025793538.1:0-8326 GCF_021613505.1 Equus quagga | reverse complement strand
GAGTCAGTCAACCTGAGCAAGGCTTAAAACTGGGCAGTAACATCAGAGAAAGGTGTGATTGAGCTCAATTAAAAGACTGCTGTTCAGAAACATGAGTATAAAGAGCAAATGTCCCCAGCCCCAACCACCCAAGCATGGGAGAGTATGGGTACCCAGCCCATGGACTAAATCTGTCCATCCCAGAGGGAAGTAGACCTCTATTGTGGAGATCGATGCTTTAGATTTTCTCAGTCTGACCTCACAGCACATTCAAATCATTCACTTCATTCTTCTTGGTCTGTGCTCTGAGAGCTGACACCTGAGTGAGCCTCAGCTTCCTATGAGGATTGCCTGCATCTGCTGGTTAAGCCCATCATGTCTGGAGGTGAGCTCTTTCTCAAGTTAAATTAATACACTGACGTCTGGCTTAGTCATCATTTCTGGGCTGGGTATATATGCGACTTCACTCCTGAGACAGGACATTCTCACTGTGATAACACCATAGAATTCTTGACGTTTCATTCCCACGGCAGACCTTGGAGCTCTTCCTCGTCCCTTTCTCCTCCCTAAGGAGCTCTTCTTTAGGACTCAGCCTCCGAGTGAGACTCGCCATTGCATTTCTGTCATTTGGCCCTTTCCTAGAGCAAGCAAACATGGACTTGATGTGATCTGCACAGACGGCTGGTTTCCACCCAAAGCTGCACCATTCCCACTGCACACAGTTGAGTTTTTCTTGAAGGACTCAATGGATGATGAAAGAAAACTCGTAGACAAGCTGCCTTCCTGTGAAGCAATGAGGTGAATATTGAAGTTTGAAAAAATAGCTCATCATATAATTCAGTTCGTTTCAATTCAAATTAACTAAGCACAAAGGGAAGATGATGGCAATGATTTGATAGTGTTGGTTGAAAGCAGGAGTACTCAGACTATTTCAGAACCATACTTCTGGGAGAAAGATGCTAATTCAAGATAAAAGTAATACGAAATGTCTGGGCGCATTTTACATGTATTCACAATCCCTCCTTGTCCCGCTTTGGTAATTCCAACACTTTTGGTCAAATACGTAATGCAAAACAGGAAAAAATTAATCATTTTGATATATTTCTATTATTTTTTAAAACTGTATGAAGAACGCATGTGCATGAATTAAAAAGCACAAGGGGAATGCAGGGTGTTAAAAAAGAAATACAAAAGAAATACGAGTTGAATCATGAAACAAAAAAGTTCCATTCCATGCATTTAAATCAAAAGATATTTTGTGGTGCCAGCTTGGTGGTGCAGCAGTGAAGTTGGCACCTTCTGCTTCAGCAGCCTGGGGTTAGCGGGTTCGGATCCTGGGTGTAGACCTAGCACTGCTTATCAGGCCATGCTGTGGCAGGCATCCGGCATATAAAGTAGAGGAAGATGAGCATGGATGTTAGCTCAGGGCCAGTCTTCTTCAGCAAAAGGAGGAGGATTGGTAGCTGATGTTAGCTCAAGGTTAATGTTGCTCAAAAAAAACCCCGGATACTTTTCTTACTAAAACAGTGTTATTCCAGTATATTAAGAAATCTTTTGATTAGGAATACAGCACATGACTTACTTGCAACTAGTCATTAACAGATCAGAGTTGGTAACACTAAATACAAGACCCATTGTTCCATTATCTTACTAGACACAGGCAGGCTACTAAATGTATGTGGAAATGGTACAGTGTCTGTGAGGTATTTATTAGCCTTTCAGTGAGGTCAGCCATTGATGTCACCATTTGATCATTCAATAGGGAGACCCCATCTAGTCCATTTTTTCCTCTGGGGACTTTCAAGAGGGTTTTACACACAAGAAAAGAGACAACACAAAAAAACTTTGAGATGTAGTGTAACGGCAAAATGCCACATTGCCTTATGTCTTTATGACAAACTCTGTGTCCTGAAGAAGAGCTGTGTTACAGACACTTGAAGGACCTGGGTGTGGCCACACAAGAATTTATTTAAGGCATTTTAGAAGAGGATCTGCTATTCACATGCCCACATTGTTGCCTCACGTCCAACCACTGCTGTGGAAAGAAGGGGCCGCAGTGTGTCGGGTGCTTCTGCTGCGGGCACAGGGCCTCCACCCACCACGACTCTGGCTGCCTCTGCTTCTCCACGACTCCGAGTCCACCCACGACCTCTCCCTTCTGTGACTAAACAATTAGGCAGAGTCGCTGCTGCTACAGTTGACTTCAGTTTATTTGCTTGTGTCTCTGAGCATGAACTATTTCCTGTGATGACCTGAAGGGACTCAACCACGTGCCCACCTTGAGGCCCAGCACGAGCTGCTGCTCTGACGATCACGTCCTTCATCTCTGAGACTCCAGAGCACTTGAGAGACATCCCAGTGCAGGGCTGGCACGGACCCTGGATCCACACTGGGCAGGCCTGGGTAGTACATAAAGTTATACTTTGATTTTTGTAGGATGAAAGCTTTTAAATCAGGATCTATCACTCTCACTAATCCGTCAAAATGGATTAACTTATGTACTTGTAAAAACATCCTGTAGACCCCGAGTTGCTATTCCTCCTCTACAACTTTGCTAAAAAGATTGCATATGTCTTTCAAGTGCAAATAACTTTGAGCTTTGATACAAATGATTTAATCTACATATTTTCAAAATCTCTGACCCCAGTGAGAGATCAATGAGAGTTTCTTAATGCTGAGGGCAATGCCACGTGGTCACTTTTTTTGCGCTGTTCCCAGCGACCACTGTTACAAACATTGAGGCTCACTGCCTTATATTATTCATATATTTTACCCAGGAATTTCACCCTAAAATTATTTCCTTAGGAAACATCTCTGAGGAAATAATACATGTTTTCTGTTATGTAGATTGTCCCTCTAAAAATTAGGAAAATATCTAAATGTCTGAGAGTAGAAAAAATGTAAAGAATAATTCTATATATTCCATGAATATCTTACATCCATTTAAAATCATATTTACACTTTATTACAGCATGGAAAATGCAAGTGCTATAAACTAAAAGCAAATATGTAATAAATTAAACTGTATGTACTGCAAAATCATAGTTGATAAAAATAGTAAAATTTAAACGTGCAAATCAGCTAGACTATAAGAAAATAACCAGGTGACTCACATACATTTCTTGAGATTCCAATATTTGTACAATAAACTGAAAATGACCTTTTAATTTTTAAAATGGGGTGTAAATATTATGGGCAGTAAGTCCACAATTGTGTTAATAATGAACACAAACTAGAAGGAAACAAACTAAACTGTTGCACTGATGCTGAGTCGTGTGAAAGACAGGGGATCTTTTATTTTTGTTTTTCCACATATTTATAGAAAGCTTGCATTACTCTCATAATTAGGGAAGGGAAATAATAAGGATGGGGGGGGGAGACTGAGGGAGCAGGTCAGGGAAGTGACCTACCCACACTCAGAAGCTGCCTGCCTCCCGGGCTTTCCTCGTGTCAAATAACACATTTTAAGGGGTACGTGTTTTCTGATAAGAACGTCACCTAGACCATAGCCAGGAACAAACCTGCTACAGGAGAAAGAATGGCTGAGAATGCCAAGAGAAGATCCTGTCCCACATCTTAACCTCATCAATGTCATATAGTTCCGGTTAGTTTGTGGTGAAATGAATAGAGAAAGACATAGGGGTCGGAAGAATTCACATCCCAGCCATTAAACTGCAGCAAATCAGACAAACACTGGGGTAGTTTAACCACCTTCTCCGTTTGAAAGGAATCTGAGGAAGACGGTCAGACCAAGTCTTCCTGCTTCTGGGTTCACTTTACACCTGTCAGGCTTATGGCATTGCAGTCACATTGAGCTGACATGTCTTAGAATTATTTGTGAGTCCTAAATAAAGCCAAATTTTTAATTAAAACCTAATCATATGTATACTTTTTATAATATGAAAGCAAATGTTAGCAGGGCCGTCTGGCTCTGGTCAAATGAAGAGGCCACTAAATTCTCTTTTTTGGGAAGCAATTATAACATTGGACTAGATGAAAAACTAACCATTTCAGCACTCAGGAGTTGGCCCCATGCATACAACAGTCTGAGAAGTGCTTATGCTTGAAAAACTGCAGAATTCAGGCAACAACTGTGGCGTTCTTGCCTGGACCTGCTTCATTCATCCCCCACCTCCCTACACCCAGCTTGATTGGCATGAACGTTCTTTGAGTTAGGGCAATACACAAGGACTGGGAGAAAAATTACACAGTTGAAGGGAGCTCATATAATCTGGGGTGGGGTCATGTGATGGTGAACTGACAAACTCAGTGGTGTGCAAGCAGGAAGGACCACACAATCTGCTGGTTTGAAGTTGTGGTTGTGGCTGCAGTAAGCATATGCTTGGCTGAAGCTGCGTGCATGCTCAGCAGAGACCCAAAAGAGCCCAAGCTAGCCAAACACTCCTGGTCAACTCTGGGGCGGTGAGCATAAGCAGAGGAGATGTGGAAGGACTCAGCAAAAAGTACAAGTAGGGGAAGACTCAAAATGGCCTGAAATTTGACTGTACTACACAATTAATTCACAGATCATCTTGGCAGATCTTGGGAGACTTAATCAAGGTTCTTGAGCACAATCTCTGTCAAATCACTGGCCATCACTAAGCTACGTAGACACAAGGGTGACCACTAGGAATTTAGGCTTAAAAATAAGAGAACTAAAAAGAAAACAACAATACTGAGAAGAGACATCAGCAGCCAAACACCCCAAGGGACATAATTTCAGAGATTTAGCTCAGGTAATTTTCTAGGCAAAGAAAAAGCAATAACAGCAACCTTATGGCAGAAAAATCAGAATCTAGAGTTGCTACAATACATTTTCAACAAAATAATTTCAATAAAAAGACAGGTAATGAATCAGAAAAGTGAAAACGAAAAACAAGCTACAAAACGATGCAAATCGTCTCTGAGTGTATCCAGTCATTTTATCTAGCAAATACTTCAAAGCAGGTACTACAAATATGTTCAATTAAAAATGGAAACCCATGTTTAAAGAATTAAAGGAAAGTATGGCAACAATAAATCAACACATGGAGATTCTCAAGAGGGAGACAAATTACAATATGAAAAAATTAAAAAAATTAAATGTGTAGAAAATTATAATAACTAAAGTGAGTTATTCACTAGAGGGGATTAAGAGAATATTTAAATTGGCAAAAAACATAGCCTGTAAACTTGAACACAGAAGAACAGAAGTTCTCCAATCTGAATAATAGAGAGATAAAGAATGAAGAAAAACTTTAACAGAGCTCAGAGACCTATGAGAGAACTTCAAACATACCAACACACATGTAATAAGACTCCCAGAATAACAGAAGGGGTAAAAACGAATCAGGAAAAAATATTAGAAGAAATAATGGTCAAAAATCCCCAAATTTGATAAGAAATATTAATCTTCATATTTAATAAGCTAGACAAAAACTTATTAGGATATATAAAAAGAGGACCACATGTGCAAACATAATAATAATCTGCTGAAAACCAAGGAATTCATGAAAACACAGTACTTCAAAATTTATAAGATGTCACTAAGCAATGCCTAGGGGGAATTTCATAGCTTTAAACATCTGTATAAAAAGGACAAAAGTTCTAAAATCAATCATGAAAAAGAAGAACAAGCTAAACCCAGCCTAAGCAGAGTAATGGAAATAATAAAAATTGGAATATAAATACTTGAAATGGAAAACGGAAAACCAGAGAGAAAAAACGGTGAAAACAGCAGTCACTTCTTTGTAAATACAACAGGTTTGACAAACCTCAAGCAATAAACACCATGAAGAATGAGAGAAGACACCAATTATCAAAATCAAGAAAAAAAGGTAGAACATTATTCTGGAAGAATATACTAATCTTACAGAAATTAAAAACGATTATAAGGAAATAGAATAAATAATTTATGTCAACAAACTAGATAACTTAGAAAAATAGATGAATTCCCAGAAAGGCGCA
This sequence comes from Equus quagga, assembly GCF_021613505.1. Lineage (NCBI taxonomy): Eukaryota > Metazoa > Chordata > Mammalia > Perissodactyla > Equidae > Equus > Equus quagga. The sequence goes on along the minus strand of NW_025793538.1, from coordinate 2,401 downwards.
AATTGCCAAAATGGCCAAAAAATAACCATAAAATCTGAAGAGACCTATATATAATAAGTAGAGGTATTGAATCAGTAATTAACCTCTTCCCACAAAGAAAATTCCTGGTCCTGATGGTTTCATAGGAAAATATATGAAGCATTTAAAGGAGGAATAGCATTGATCCTTCACAAAAAGTATTCTTTCAAAAAGCAGAGGAGTTGGGAACAATTCTCATTGGATTTATGAGGACAACATTATTATGATATCAAATCAGACATAATAAAACATTCACAGACCAGTAGGTGCAAAAATCATGAGCATAGGGAGAAAAACCTTAAAGAAAGTATTAGCAAATTGAACCCAGAAATGTACATAATGGATTATAAACATGACAGAGTGGGATTTATCCCAAATGTAAACAGCTGATTTCACGTCCAAAAACCAATTAATGTCCTAACCATACTAAGGGAACATAGGATAAAAACCACATGATCCTTTCATTCCAGTAGGTGCAGACAGAGAATTTGAAAAACCCAATGCCCATTCATGATAAAAACTCCGCAGACTAGGAATACAATGGAACTTCCTCACGCTGATAGAGGGCATCTGTGAAAACCCACAGCTATAATCGCACTTCATGCTGAAAGACTGAATTCTCTTCCCCAAAGACCAGGAACAAGACAAGGACATCTGCTCTTGCCACTTCTGTTCAACATTGTATTGGACGTTCTAGACAGTGCAACAAAAAAAAACGAAATTAAATATGTCCAACAGATCGAAAAGGAAAAAATAAAAGTCCTTATCCACAGATGGCATGATCCTGTATCTAGAAAATTACATGGAATCCACACACACACAAAACCAAAACTCGAACTAATAAACAAGTTTAGCAAAGTCATAAGATAAAAATATTCGAGATACAAAATGTTAGTTGTTTTTCAATATATGAGAAGTAAACAATTTGAAAATGGAATTAAAAGAATAATTACATTCACGATAGGGCCAAAAAGAATAAAATACATAGGAATTAGTTGAACAAAAGAAGAAAAACACTTGTATGCTGAAAATTATAAACCAAACCAGAGAAAAATTAAAAAACATCTAAATAAACAGAGAGAGAGTCTTTGTTCAAGGATTGGAACATTCATTATTGTCATGATGCCAAGTGTTCCCAAGCTGATTTTTAAATTCAAGGCAGCAGGCTTTGAGGGCAAAAATTAACAAGCTCAACCTAAAACTTACAAGAAAACACAAATGACCTAGAATAGCCAAAATAATTTTGACAAAGAACAAAGTTGAAGGCTTGTTATGGCCACCCTGCAAAAGCAGTGGGGGGAGGGAACACCAAAATGAGATTTGGATGTTGAGACTGATGATGCAACATACACCAGAGGGTCTGAGCAGCTTCATTACTTACAAAACTGAGGTTTGAGGGGACAGCAGGGCAGGCTTTTCAAGCAAGGCCCTACAGAACATGATTTCAAAGCTACACAAAAATAAAATCACAATCATCAAGCCAGTGTGGTCCAGGGGAAAGGAGAGAACAGGGGTCAATAGAGAGAACTGGGAGTCCAGCCATAAACCCCTATATTTACCGTCAACAGTTTTTGGAGAAATGAGCGGAGTTGTCAACAGGAAAGGATAGCCTTTTCAACAAATGGTGCTGTGACAACTGGATATCCATGGGGAAAACAATGAATTTAATTCCTTACCTCCTCTACGCACAAAAATTAATTGAAAATAGCCAGGAGGGGGTGCTAGAAGGTAGTGTAAGCAACTAAATGTAAACAAAACGTTCCACGTTTTAAGCAGGAAGCGTGGAATTGAAAACAAATAGGAAACATGACATCACATTTTAAATTCAAATGCAATGGCCCAATGAAGACAGATATTAATCCTTGAATCACAAACAGTCAAGCAGGTCATTCGGGCACAGACCCTGGAGACGGGTAGACTTGACTCAAATTCTTGGTGTGCTCTCCAGTAGCTAGACAACCTCAAGTTAAGTTACTTAACTAGTGTAAGCCTCTGTTTCATTGCAAAATGGGGATCAGTAACACCTACTTTACGCTTGCAAGGAAGGAATAAATATGCACAATGCTTGACATTCAGCAAAGGATATTTGTTATCATTTCATGGATCAATGATTTCTGTTATGCCAAAAAATTAACTTTTACAAAAAGTGATCAATTCAACTTAAAAGTGGTACAAGAAATTCCTACTACCTTTTGAGGTCCACCAATGTTATTTTAATGACTGCTCTTGAAGAATATCTTCTGCTTTTTGTGTACTGGCAGGGGAGAATTATTCCTGGGTTTCTGCAATCTTTCTGAAATATTCTTCATGGTTCCTTACACTTTATAGTTTAAAAAGAAATTATCTATATACTTAATTGTATATATATTGAAGGGATGGAGAC
>NW_025793537.1:9717-12342 GCF_021613505.1 Equus quagga | reverse complement strand
CCTCTACTACGTTATACTGTTTCTACTAAAGAACTTCTCAGCTCCATGACTCTAAACTTTCAATGGATGATTGGACCTAGCTCATGAGGTTATTTTGGAGATGAACCAAGTTAATGTGTTTAAAGTCCTTAGAATGCTGTGCTTACACTTAATAAATGCTCGATAAATGATAGTTATCGTTGTTTTATGGAAGCCAATTCTGAGGTTCAGGGAAACCAAGTGGTCTGTGTAAACAAGAACTTGAACCCAGATCCAGTTCTTTCTCCAGGAGGCCAGAACTAGGCCAAAAAGGTGAACGAGGAAGTCTTGTATCTAATCCCTTTAGTGAGTCTGGCTTCTCCTCTTCTCCACCCTCCAAGAAACACTCCTCTGCTCAGAAGAGAGGTTTCTCTCTTCCCGTTATCCTCCAGCAACCCTGTAAGTCTAGAGCCAATCCTCTCTCACTGGGTTGTAAAGCATCAAGACGCTGGGAATCCAGTAGTTCTGACTTGGATGCTAACCAAGGGCTCCAATTTATTGCTACAACATTGTTTCCCTTATGAGGTGTCCTTTGGCATGGATACCCAAAGAAGGGCATACTCCTATTAAAATCCCCCCCGCAGGGATATTTCTCTCTAATGAACCGTTGCACCTAGAGTCGGCATAACGTGTTTGGCAACATCACTGTTTCCTAGTACATCCTTTATATTGTTATCTCACCCTGTTGTTTAGGTTTTTGGAATTTGTCTTGTGCTTGTCTCACTGCACCAGCCAAATCTCAAATTCCTTGAAGCAAAATGTGTCATGTTGTTATCCGCGTCAAGGGTCTTGGTGGTGGTGTTCAGCCAAAGCATCTAGCATTTCTTTACCTTTATCGGTCACTCAACTAAAATCACACACACGCACAAGAACAAAGTAAAGCACCTGACACTGCCCACATACAGGCTTTGCCCTCATGAGCTTCCCACGCTGTAGAAGAGATTTGCATGAAAAAGAATTATATCAGAGTCATAAGTAGGTTTCTATTACCAGTACTGACACCCAGTAGCTATAACACCTTCGAGTCCCAGAGGGTAACAGTGAATGGTTAACTCAAAAAAGTTAGGAAATTATGTTAACCACAAAATACTCACTCCGCAGGAAGAGATGCGTAATGCCCAAACCTACTGCAAAAAGGAACTTTCCTAAAACTTTTCTCTCTTCTCCAGTCTTCTCCCACCTCTAATTCCCATCACCTGGACAACCCTCATAACAAAGGGACAACAGAGACGTTTCCTATGACTGTACTACCCACGGGTCTCTTCCCACCATGAGGTATTCAATTGTTTACAACATCCCAAAATAGTCCTTGGCCAGACTCCTCAGCGACCAATCTGCTTTGAAGATGTCAATTTGCCTAAATTTTATATTTTCAGCAGGCTGGTGGAAACACATAAGGAAAGATGCAGCAAATGTAAAAGCTATCGTAAAACAATTACTTAGGATATCCGAAGAAAGAAAAAGAAAGATATTATGCACATATGTGATCGTTCACAGCTATTCTCTCTTGAGAGCGATGATATTGGATCCCTCTTTGAGAATGTGGCTTGAATGGGAAATTTTTACACATTTCACACTCTGAGGCCTCCAGCCTACAAATGCACTTCAGCGTTTCAGACCCTGTCTCTACTTGATCCTTTGCTGGTTGCTGCCTAGAATGCTGAACCGAGGATTCTCGTAACAAGATCAGGTTCAGCAGGAGAGTGCTGTGATAGATTAGCATTGTCTGCCGTGGACAAAGAAGATGGCAGTGTCAGCGTGGATGCCAGGGCTCTGCTCTGGAATAGATGTTCCAAACTAGAAATATCAACAAAGTGCCACAGAGAGTCTGAGGGGGGTCATTAAAAAATATTTCCAAAGGTGATTATATTTGAGCTAGTCCTTAAAGAGGGATTGGATTTCAGTGTGTGGTAAGATGGACAATCTGGGCAGCTGGAATGGACTACCGTGAGTGAAAACATGGAGGCAGAGAAATCAGGGACTTTTGCACCTTTAAGAAACAATGCTGGTCTATTGCAGGTGATGGGGCCAAGAGATGCTGCTGGCTCAGGGTCCAGGCCACTGATGTCCAGTAGAAACATAATGTGAGCCACATGTGGAATTGAAACTTTTCTAGTTGCCACATTTTTTGACAAGTAAAACTTTTTAAATTAATTTATTTTCTTTCAAAAGTATTCCATTGTGGACAAATCATTAGAGAATTCATAGCAAATTCAAAAAGCTTTAAATGACTGAAAGTGACGTAGCAGCTGAATTATGCCAGCTTGCATGGCAGATACAAGAGGAACCATAAGCTATGTGATAACAACAGTATCATAAAATGAAAAGAAATAAAAAGATATCCCCAGTGCTCTGGCTCCAATTGGACTTGCCGATAACAGGAGAGGAGATAAGAAGGAAAGGGGAGGTTGTTGATGCTGTGAGCTTGCTCATAGGGAATGCCAACAATTGCCTGCCCGGCCCTGCTTATATGCAGGAGAAATATGGGATTCATTTCTTCTGAGAGAATCTGAGTTGTTCCTTGCAAGATAACAACGTCAAAGAAATTTGTAGTTGTCTAGCTGGATTACATCTGTGTTATCTTTATTTAGGGTTTATTATTTTTTT
>NW_025793537.1:6118-7348 GCF_021613505.1 Equus quagga | reverse complement strand
ACTGCTCTGGAGGCCAAATGTTTCCTGGAATTCTTAACAAGAGGGATTTAGGTCAGTCTCATCTCAGTCTGTGTGTCTCTATGGGACTTTCTAGTTCTTTCTATTCACTCTCTGTTGGTGGTAAAATAGATAATAATTATAATCCTGCAAACTAGAGCTCTGAAAAGATAGAATGCTTTTTATTTCCGAATTTTGCTGTTATAAGAAAGAAACAATTTGTAATATTCCTTATAAAGATTTGTTCCACAAAGACGTATAAAAAGTGTGAGATCTGGGTTTGAAAAAGATGCAGCACAATCGCCTACGTTTTCTAGATCACATCATGACAGTAAGAATTGACATTTACCATAATAACCACAGCGTACTACAGGGTCCTGAATCCTAGACATAAATTCTTTTAAAGTCCCACCCCCCCCGCACTGTTACTCTACTGAATCTAGTTCCAACCACCATGATCTTGCACTTGAACTCTACAGCCGCCTCTGAATTGGTTTTCCTGCTTCCAGTTTTGTCTTCCTCTTGATACAGCAGCTGTCGTGACAGTCATTTGTCATTGTACAACAAACAGGTCATGGTAGATGTGGCTGCAGAATAGAGTGAGCATTTATTGAGCATCTATAATCAGCCAGACTCTGTGATAGGCAATCCCCTAGTTAATACTCATAATCTCACGATAGTAAGTGTAAAACCTCACTCCAGCTGCTGTATCAAGAGGAAGACAAAACTGGAAGCAGGAAAACCAATTCAGAGGCGGCTGTAGAGTTCAAGTGCAAGATCATGGTGGTTGGAACTAGATTCAGTAGAGTAACAGTGCGGGGGGGGTGGGACTTTAAAAGAATTTATGTCTAGGATTCAGGACCCTGTAGTACGCTGTGGTTATTATGGTAAATGTCAATTCTTACTGTCATGATGTGATCTAGAAAACGTAGGCGATTGTGCTGCATCTTTTTCAAACCCAGATCTCACACTTTTTATACGTCTTTGTGGAACAAATCTTTATAAGGAATATTACAAATTGTTTCTTTCTTATAACAGCAAAATTCGGAAATAAAAAGCATTCTATCTTTTCAGAGCTCTAGTTTGCAGGATTATAATTATTATCTATTTTACCACCAACAGAGAGTGAATAGAAAGAACTAGAAAGTCCCATAGAGACACACAGACTGAGATGAGACTGACCTAAATCCCTCTTGTTAAGAATTCCAGGAAACATTTGGCCTCCAGAGCAGT
>NW_025793537.1:0-5706 GCF_021613505.1 Equus quagga | reverse complement strand
GGGGGAAATGGCAGAGCAGGTATGGTCTCTGTGGCAGGGACCATTGTAATTTGGTCGTGGTCTCCCAGAACACAGAGCTGGTTCTTCAATGGGGTAGTTGGGCAGTTTTTCAGAGTTCCTCCTCCTGGGAAACTTGGCACTGTTTTGAGGAGGGAGATGCCTCTTCTCCTTATGTCCATTCCACACGGACTCCCTCCAATAGGGTCTTTTTGTCCCTCCAAGCAGTCATTTTGAGAGGAAGCCCTCAAAACACACACACAAACACACAGAGCCTGGCTCCTCACTTCAGGCCCCAGGATGACAGGCACCTATTCACCATGATGCTCACCTGCAATGCAGCCAAGCTGGCAGCACCAGCCAGAGAATTTCCCCTCTGATCTTCACCCATGGCGTATTCAATATGAGTCTTATGCTGTCTAAATTCCAGAGACCATGTGTCAAGCTTTCCAAGGGTCCCCTGGAAGCCCCCCCTCCTTGGGCCTAACATGAAGGGAAGCAACACCCTGGCCTCCCCAGTGTGGGGGAAATGCACAGTGCCGACAACTCTTCCCAAGCCTCTTATATGGACTCGAGGTGGATTGATGGTCACCAGTGCTGGAAAAATCCATTTCATAATCTCATTGGCATGGCCTGCATGGACAGCCTAGAACTCCATTTTACGACGGCATTTTATTTGGAAACTAATTGTGTTTTGCTCACCCTATAGGGCCTCTGCCCAAATTCTAAGACGATAGGAAGAGAGCCACATAAGATCTGTTATTTTAAGAAAGACCAGGGACAATTACTTAGAATTCTGAGTATAACTGTGTTCTTTCTGATACTGCACCCTGAATGGCAACCTGAATGATGCACATGCTGTGTGAATGACCCAAAAGGTGATCCAGAAACCTGGGGCCTTTGGCCAGGTTTTCAGCAATGACCCACAACCTTTCCCACTGCATTCCCAAAACAATTCTGTGCAACTTTCTATGTCCTGACTCTTGATTCTGTCTCCCTTTTTTTAGCCCTACTCATTCCCTGTGCGCTTGTTGACTGACGTTGAATTCCCCGACTTGTCCTTTCAATGTACACCAAGCAGAGGTCTCGTCAACATGGCGGTGTAAGCAGACTCTGAACTCATCTCCTCCCACGAACACAACCAGGTTACAACTATTTTTCGGAAAATTACCCTGGATAGAAAAGTAAACACTAGATAAAAAGAACCCCCACAACAAGGGACAGTCCTGACTAAGGCTAAAGAGGCAGAAATTCCTGCTGGAGAGGAAAAAAGCCACCTTCAGGAGCAGCAGAGTTTCTCAGCTGGCCAGGCAGGAGCCACCCTAAGGTACGCAGCCCTCCCTGGAGGAGTGAGGTCCAGAGCAGGGGCCAATACTGCTGTAAGAATCCTTCAGACTCAGCACAACTGAGACAAGGGTCTTACTACCTGGCTTCGCTGGCTATTGACTGCAGCAAGGACACCCCTAGAAAAGCTATCAGACGAAAGCCTAAAAGACCTCGGTCTTAAAGGGCCCACACACAAACTCACCCATCTCAGCAACCTAACACCACCAGAGAGAAGGCTGACATCCTTTATTGAAAAGAGACTCACCTGGTGGGCTCTGGGGGCATCTCGGTGAGAGGGACCTCTCCGGAGAAGGAGACGTTGGAGGGTGCCATTGTTCTGACCAGGTCCAGAAGTGCTGACACAGACCCCAGCGGACACCATTGAGGTTCTGCCCTTGGCCCGTTAGCCCAGGGGTCTGCCACACCCACCAGAGCACAGATTTAATCCAGTTCAGTCAGGGCAGGCAGTGCACCCTAGGGACAACCCCTGACCAACAGCAAGCCCTCAGGCTACTTGTTGGCCTGCACTGACTGGATGACTTGATCCTTTACAGGCAGGCAAGTGTGTCCGCCTCTGTGGGGCAGGGCCTGTGTGAGGACCAGGTGAACTGTCAGGGGCATTGGTGGAGAGGTGGGGGCCTCTGCAGTGTGGCGTCAGGGTACGCTCCATGGGGTTGGGAAGAGTGCACAGACCGGAACTGTGTTGACGGTGTGTGTGGTCCTGTGAGGAGTGAGGCTAATCAGTGCAGAAGACCTGTGCTTCACAAATAGCCATAAAAAGGATCAGCTCTAACTTCCAAAGCCTGAAACAATTGAGTGGTCCTGTGCCTGGGACCAGCCCCACTCAGCTGCACTCCTAAGAGAACTGACAACAGCCTTGTAGGCCGGAGGCCTATAGCACCTGTAAGCCCCTGAGCCTAGTAACCAACTATGCTCAGTAACTACCCAATTAGCAGGAAAACTGCAAGAGGAATGTGCTGATAGACTTCGTAACCAACGGTGCTGAGGCTCCCCAAACCAGGTTTACAAACAGTTGGCCAGGGAAGGAAAGCCTAGACTCCCTGGGTACCTGCATCAAGAGCAACCCTGCCACAGAAGAAAGACGCAAGTAGCCCACAAAGGGGCATTCCTGGACCATTTGGACTGATGAGAAAAGGGACGCACACTGCTGGGCTTTGTAAGGCATCTCTTACATAAGGCCACTTCTCCAAGATCAGGACATATAGCTGACTTACCTAATACATAGAAATAAGCACAGAGAAAGAAGCATAATGAGGAGACAAAGAAACACATTCCAAGCAAGGGAACATGACAAAACCCCAGAAAAAGGACTAAATGAAACAGAAGTAAGTGACCTACCTGATGAACAGTTCAAACAAATCTCATAAGGATGCTCACAGATATTGGGAGAAGACTGGATGAACACAGTGAGCTCATCAACAAAGAACTGAACAATATAAAAAAGAACCAATCAGAAAGGAAGAATACAACACTGGAAATGAAAAATTCACTAGAGGGACTCAATAGCAGAGTATAGGATACCGAAGAATGGATCAGCGAGCTAGATGAAAGACTAGAGGAAATCACCCAAGCTGAACAGAAAAAAGAAAAAAGAATTAGACAGAATGAGAACAGTTCAAGGGAACTCTGGGACAATATCAAGTGTGCTAACATTCATATTATAGGTGTCCCAGAAGGAGAAGAGAGAGACAAAGGGGCAGAAAATTTATTTGAAGAAATAATAGATGAAAATTTTCATAACCTAAGGAAGGAAACAGACATCCAAGTACAGGATGCACAGAGAGCTCCAAACAAGATAAGCCCAAAGAGGCCCACAGCAAGACACATTATAATTATAATGTCCAGAATTAAAGATAAAGAGAGAATCCCAAAAGTGGCAAGAGAAAGGCAACAAGTGACATACAAAGCCCATAAGGCTATCAGCAGACTTCTCAGCCAAAACCCTACAGGTGAGAAGAGAATGGCATGACATATTTAAAGTGCTAAAAGGAAAAAACCTACAGCCAAGAATACTCTATCCATCCAGGTTGTCATTCAGAATGGAAGGAGAGATAAAGAGCTTCCCAGACAAGCAAAAATTAAAGGAGTTTATCACCAAGAAACCAGTTCTACAAGAAATGCTGAAGAGATTTATTTAAGTGGGAAAGTGATGACCACAAATAGGGATAAAAAATTATAAAAAAAAAAAAAAAACAGGCAATAAAATCACATGTAAATGTAAAAATACAGTAAAGGTAGCAGATCAACTACCTGTGAAGATAATATGAAGGTTAAAAGACAAATGCACTAAAATTACCTATTTCAATGATAAGAAGGTAATGGATAGACAAACACTAAACAAGGGACTATATATGATTTCAAAAACATAACATGTGGGAGGAGGGAAATGAACAAGTAGAGCTTTTAGAAAGAAGTCAAGCTAAAGACTCCATCAACTTGATATAGACTGTTATATACATAAAATATTTTATAAGATCTTCATAGTAATCACAAATCAGAAAGTTATAACAAGTAAGACAAAATAAATCAAACATATTACTAAAGAAAGCCATCAAACCACAAGGGAAGAGACCAAGAGAAAAAGAAAGGAAGAGAGAAGAACTACCAAAACACCCAGAAAAAAAGTAACACAATGGCAATAAATACCTATTTATCAATAGCTACTTTAAATGTCAATGGATTAAATGCTCCAATCAAATGCCATAGGGTGGCCAACCGGATAAAAAAACAAGACCCATGTATATGCTGTATACAAGAGACACACTTCAGACCTAAAAAGACTCACAAACTGAAAGTGAAAGGATGGAAAAAGATATTCCATGAAAATGGCAAAGAAAAGAAAGCAGGGGTAGCAATACTTAGACCAGACAACATAGGCTTTAAAACAAAGACTGTAACAAGAGACAAAGATGGGTACTACCTAAAGATAAAGGAAACAATCCAACAAGAAGATATAACACTTGTGAATATCTATGTACCCAACATAGGAACACCTAAATATATAAAGCAATTATTAACAGACGTAAAAGGAGAAATAGACAGTAGAACAATAATGGTAGGGGACTATACCACTCCACTTACACCAATGGATAGATCATCCAAACAGAAGATCAATAAGGAAACACTGGCCTTAAATAACACATTAGACCAGATGGACTCAGTAGAAATATAGACCATTCCATCCAAAACCCACAGACTATACATTTTTTTCAAATGCCTATGGATCATTCTCCAGGATTGATCATACATTAGGCCACGAAATAAGTCTCAATAAATTTAAGAAGATCAAAATAATACCTTGCATCTTTTATGACCAAAAAGGTATGAAACTAGAAATCAACTACAGGAAGAAAACCAGAAAAGCCACAAAAATGTGAAGATTAAAGAAAATGATACTGAACAACCATTGAGTCAATGAAGAAATCAAAGGAGAAATCAAAAAATACCTGGAGACAGAGGCTGGCCCCGTGGCTGAGTGGTTAGGTTCGCGCACTCCGCTGCAGGCGGCCCAGTGTTTTGTTGGTTCGAATCCTGGGCGCAGACATGGCACTGCTCATCAAGCCACACTGAGGCGGCGTCCCACATGCCACAACTGGAAGGACCCACAACGAAGAATATACAACTATGTACCAGGGGGCTTTGGGGAGAAAAAGGAAAAAAATAAAATCTTTAAAAAAAAAAAATACCTGGAGACACATGAAAATGAAAATACAACATGCCAAAATCTGTGGGATACAGCAAAAGTGATTCTAAGAAGGGAGTTTATAGCAATTCAGGCCTACCTGAACAAACAAGAAAAACCTCAAATAAACAATCTAAAAGAGCATCTAAAGGTACTGGAAAAAGAAGAAAAAATAAACCCCAAAATCAGCAGAAGGAAGGAAATAATAAAAATCAGAGCAGAAATAAATGAAATAGGGAATTTTAAAAAAATAGAAAAAAATAATGAAACCAGGTGCTTGTTCTTTGAAAAGATAAACAAAATTGGCAAATCCTTAGCTAGACTCACCAAGAAAAAAAGAGAGAAGACTCAAATAAATAAAATCAGAAATGAAAAAGGAGAAATTACAATGGACACCTCAGAAATACAAAAGATAATAAGAGAATACTATGAAAAGCTATATGCCAACAAATTGAATAATCTAGAAGAAATGGATAAATTCTTAGAAACATACAACCTCCCAAAACTTGACCAAGAAGAAGTAGAGAATTTGAATAGACAAATCACCAGTATGGAGATCTAAACGGCAATCAAAAACCACCCAAAAAATAAAATTCCAGGACAAGATGGCTTCCTTGATGAATTCTACCAAACATTCAAAGAAGACTTAATACCTATCCTTCTCAAATTCTTCCAAAAAA
>NW_025793536.1:0-80984 GCF_021613505.1 Equus quagga | reverse complement strand
GTCTCAACCTGGCCTGATGAGCGGTGCCATGTCCACGCCCAGGATCCAATCAGGTGAAACCCTGGGCCACTGAAGGCAAAGCGCATGAACTTAACCACTCGGCCACAGGGCTGGCCCCGGCCTTTGCTTTCTTAGACTATTTTTTGGGAGTGAACTTTCTAGATCTCTTTTGGGGATGCCTCTGGTGTCCATGGTTAAGTTTATTGATATGAATCGCTGTTAAGATCCTACTCATCAGTGTGGCAGATGATGGGTCATTTAAATTGGAAAAGCTTCTAAATTTGGGAAAAAATTTGTGACGGCTTCATCATAATTGTTTTATTGGTACCCATAAAAAGGCCAATTTTTTTTTTATAAAAAGGAAATCCAAAAAAAAAATTATTGTCCTTAAGACCCGGACTCAGGTTACAATTAAATTGAGAAAAGGTAAAAGTCCAAGTGTTGATAAGATTATAAAAGTTGGAATATTTGAGCTGATTTTAAATAAAGAGCTTGTATCAACTTTGCCTGAGTATGGTTTAAAATGTCAGACTGAGAATGCTTCCCCTGTCCAACATTATAAGACCAAGACCTATTGATAAAGTCTTAATGAAGGCTATGATTAGAGGTATAAGAGTTGATGGAATTCAGATGAAATCTTGTAAAAAAAAAAATGATGATATTAGCACCTACTTCCTCACATGGCTGCCTTGTGATTAAAACTGTCTCTCTGCTGCAATCTCGTTGTCTCAGTGTTTGGCTTTCTGGGCAGAGGGCAAAAACAAACCTGCTATGGTAACATATTTACAGGTTTCATGTGAAGTGATTGTATCTCTTTTTGCCTGATTGTGTTATAGATTGAATTGTGGGTATAGACATTGTGTTTCACTGGGGAAAGGGAATATTTCCCACGCTTGCTTGTAAGACAGCATATAAATCTGCACTACAGACAGATTAAATTTACAAAAGGGAAGTCAATAGTGTCGCCTGAGACCGCACAGTATGAGATAAAAACTAGAGGCTAATATCAGGTGCTAATTGATAAAAATGACAGGCAATAAGATATTTTAGGGTATATGAGGAAGCCATTTGGTGTAAACCTAATTCAGCCTGACTTTGCTTATTTTCCAAAGGAGCCTGACATTGTTGTTGAGCATGCATTGTATATCTGCTTTAAGCATTTGCTATGTCCCAAAGACAAGAACAAATGGCCTTAAGATAAAGATGAAACTTCCCCCACATTGGCATTTCCTTCAGGATAAGCATCTTTCCCTAGACTAGGAACGTATTGCTGCACTCACCTGTGACCACCCAGTTCAAGACAACAGACCTGTTACCCTGCTGTGTCCACTGAGACAGCAGACCTACTGCCTGCTGTGTCCATCATCCACTGTGCCAACAGAGCAATCTCCTGACTGTTGTCCTTGGGGAAGGAAGGCCCCAGACTATATGGTCGTAATATTTGGTTCATGATAAACTCACCCCAATTTTGATTTACAGATTGATTATGCATTATCTGCACCAATATTTCTTGGCATAGTTGGCAAGATTTCAGAGAAATCCACAGGAGACCACCCAGAATCTACACTGAACTGGTATTCGGTACCAATAGGGGCCTATTGAACCCCTTGGATCACTACATTCTTCAGGTGACCCTGGTGAATTCTCCTGAAACCCGTACATCCTTATTTTAAGTGGACGGTCCAAGAGTTTATATGAGCTACTTAGGGTCTTAAGTATAGGTGTCGTAAGGAGGTACTGGTACATACCTTAGGTAAGAGGAACCTAGGGGGAATTCCTAGGAAAGAGAAACCTAGGGGGAATTTCCTAGGCTAGGGGAGCCTAGGGGGAACTTTGGAGTGAATGGGGCCGGTGGACCTTTTAATTTGGTTAAATTGGAAAGAATTGTGTTTATAAAGTCTGAACAAACTCTTTGATAGAGAAACAAGAGACTGAATGTGTTCAGCTCCAAAGAAAAGGGACACCGGTCCTCCCAGCCGAAAGATGTTCTCAGGCAACTGAGGACCTCAGCAAGATTGTTGGAGGCTTGAATGCCTCACAATGTTCATTGGTCCCATAGGGAACTCCACTGTCATTCATGTTAATTAATTATAGCTTATCCAGGGAAGCACTCATATGAGTTGGTCACCTATGCACTCCCAGTCCCTATGGCAATTGTATTACTGGAGGGAGAAACTGAGGCATGTAAGAGAGTGTTTATGACCTTTCTCTAGGGAATAATGCTCACAAGCAGTACATTTTATGACCCATTACACTGTCCTTAGAAGTTGTTTGGAGTTTATAGCAAAAAAAAAATTAAAAGAAAAGAGGGAGGTGGATCTTCTAAAAAAGTCCAATTAGTTCCCGAATGGGCAGCCTCTCCTGTGAACTCCAGTTGGCTTCATGCTGTGACTGCAATTGCTCAACAAAGGGGGAATATTCCCAACCCAGACCAAAAGGAAGAAAGAAAGAGGAAAAAATCTGGGAAAACAAGTTTTTGCAGCCACAGTCTGCTATGAGAACACCCTAGCCCAGAAATCTAAGGAAAATTTTTGTTGTATCTGTCTGTTGTTTGCGTGTGTGTCTATATATGTGTGTTATAAATGTGTGGCATTTTACCTCCAGATGGTACGATTTCTAAAGAGGTCTATTCAATTGACTTAAGGTAAGCTCTTACAAAAACTTTTCTAAATGCAAGAAATCCAAATATCTTTCAAGTTAATATGAGAAGAAATAATCTTTGGTAAATGAAAGCTTGTTTAAGTTTGTTGGTTTCATTAAAACAGGCATGTCCCCTGAACTATCAGCATTGGATATGATGCAGACATGTGGCCTTTATGCTATGTTTGCTGGTCAAATAAGCTGATGTTATCTATTGCAAAACTGGTTAACAAAAATAATAACTGAAGATGATGGCCAATTTTGTCTAATGTCTCATGAAGTCTTGTAAGCAAACTAAATGATTTTTGGGAACAAGTATCTAAATAGATGTGAAAAAGATGAGTGTTGGGTGAACTTTTAACAATAGCTATGTGTTGTGGTGTAGGTACTTAAAATAACTTCCAAAGTCTCTTTGGTAACTTGGAACTTTGACGTTTGGCTGCGTTAATTTAAATCATAAAACTCATTGAGTATCTAGATCATTTCCAAGTAAGACAAAATATTAGACACTAATTATTAAATGTGGGTTCACCTACTTTTGGCTTTTTATAACAAAGAAAGTAAAAGTGTTTAGATCTATTAGCTAATATGTCTTGTATTTTGTTAAAAGTTTGTACTATGAAGTAACATGTTTTAGAAATTATAAAAGGTACTTATACATTTGCCATGCCACAGAATGCTAATGTAAAAGGCAGTTTATAAGTGCTTACTTCTTAATTTTCACTAAAAATTAAGGTTTCTAAGGGTTAAAGAATTTAATAGATGTGATTAAAGCAAGTCGAAATTAAGAAGGAAAACATATTTGTATTCAAGGAAAGTAAGATGTAAGTTTTCAATAAAAAAGGTATAAAGAATCGAAATATTTTGTTTGGTTAAGAAAGATCAATTTGTCCTAAAGCACTAGGAGGAAACAAGAAAGGCATGGGACAAATTCTGAATGTAAAAGAAAATGACAGAAAGTTGGTGGAAGTAAAGCCCTGAGGAGTTTTGTACATGGTCAAGGTGGCTAAGATTGAAATGAATTTAATTAAGTGAGTAAGGCTTAAAATAAAAAGTAAGCTGATACAAAATTTAGAGTTTGGTTTTCTCTCTCAAAATGATAGTTTTCTTCAACTCTTAGTCTGCTCTTGATAAAGAGCTTAGAAAAGGATTTTCTTTACCTGAGTAAGTTTACCTAAAAGACAGAAGATCTATGCTTTAAGATAATTCCTATGTTCAAAAAGCCTGAGGTCTCTATTAAGGTTTCTGACCATTTCTGTTGTCACTTTGGTTGAATCCTATTGTGAAGCATTGTCTCAGTGACCATTGTTTGATGATGACAAGATCAACAACCCCTTCATCTTCTTTAAATAAGTGTTTTAAAAATATTTTTGACAAGCTCTCAGCAATTCATATCCTAAATGAAGTCTTTATTTTGACATTCCTTGAGAATTTTCTGAGGGCCCCTGGGACGTCTCAAAGAAATTTGTTCTCTCTTCTGTAAAGGAAGGATACTAATTAGACTTGTTTGGTATGCTAAATTGCATGGGAGGCATTACTAAGTAAATGATGATAAACCTTCTTAGGTTACACTTTGTAGGTAAATATCATTCCCTATTTTAACCCCGCTACCTTGCTTGCAATATCGCTAGGGGAGAAGACCACGATTACATTCTATCATTTAATTCAGTTTACAAATGGGTCTTACTTAAACAATAAGCAAGGACGTTATCATACTGGATATGCTGTCCAGCCTCAAGAATGCCTGCTAATTTCTATTAACCCTGCTAACCCAGTAAAAGATTTCCTTCTCTAGGCTCCAGAAATTGCCACAGAAGAATAGAAATAAAGAAGGGAACAAAGGGGGAAAAACAATACTTTCAGAAACTTTCTCCCACAGTGGCTCATAAAGCCTACACTTTTTGTGCTATATGCCCAAAGTATAATCCAGAGAAACCACTTCAAGAGTCACAAGGCCACTTTCCCCATCCTGGGACCTTTTGAGGTATGACAATTGGACTTTGTCCAAATGCCACCATCTCAAGGGTTAATATATCTTATAATGATCTGCATGTTCTCACATTGTGTTGAGGCCTTTCCTTGCAGAAGAGTGATGGCTTTAGGTAAATTATTATTGAAAAGGAGAATTCTTGTTTGAGGAATTCCTACTGAGCTACACAGTGACTGGGGAACTCATTTCACTGGACAAATAATTAAATCGATTTGTAATATTTGGCCAATAATGCAGCATTTCCATTGCACTTACCATCCGCAATCCTCAGGATTGGTGGAAAGAACTAATGGCACAATCAAAACTTAATTGGCAAAGCTTTCAGAAGCATTTACTCTCTCATGGCCAAAAGCTCTTCTGCTAGTGCTCCTTAATCTTAGATCTACACCCTTTCGGTAAACATCGGCTGTCTCCTTTTGAAATAGTAAGACAGCCTATGCAATTAGATAAAGAAATATGTGAACCAACTTTGCTTAAGGGAGATATATTACATTGTTTTCAGGGTCTCTTTGAGATGCTTAAAAGAACCGAAAGGTCAGTAGCTGATTCTTTTCAGAGAGAGTTCCTAGACCTTAAGTGTCATGGACTATAACCCGGAGAATTTATTTGGCAGGAGAGGCATCAGATAAAAGACTCTTTGCAGCCCCTTGAGAACGACCACACCAGGATGAGAAGAAGACAGCGTCTGTTGTCAGCAGGTGTCCCCAGACTCCAGTCCAGGCCTGTATTCCCAACCTTAATGCCCCTCATTTAAACCTTTGTTATGCTTAAAGTGTTTATCTACGTTATAATTGTTCCATATAAGGTGTCAAAATAGTATCATACTTAAAGAAAGTGATTGACTTGGAACGGACGGTCTTGAAGGCCAGGCATTTATTGGGTGTCTCCTAATGGAACTCACTGGTTATGTGGAACAAATCTCTGGCCTTGGCTACTGCGTGGATGGCTAAAACACTGCACCCTGAGTTTCCCTTGGAAACAGGGAAACAGTCGCACTGAGCTAACACCTGCTGCCAGTCTCTCTCTCTTTAAGGCCAGGTAGGCTCATTCACTGTTCCCTTGGTATTGATGTGGATTAAGGCTGCCCCAGCTAGAGAAGCCCAAGGTGACCTGGCCTACATGCCAAACTATATGACCCAGTGGACTTTTTTTATGGTATGAATTAGGACTGCCCCAGGGAGAGAAGCCCGGGGCATCCTCACCTGCGTGCCGATCTATATGGCCAGATTCGTATCTAAAGTTATATGACCGCACAATAACCAGACCCCATCTGCACTGAAATCATTTAATGACTTTTTACATCATCTTTTCTTTTTTTCCAGTAAAAATAAGTCACGTACCCATGCCTTATAAAATTAGCCCTAACCCTCAACTCAGGGCAGCAGCAGGAGCTCTGACTGCCCATGGGACCTGTCCCCATGCAGCAGCAGCAGGAGCTCTGACTGCCCATGGGTCCTGTCCCCATGCAGCAGCAGCAGGAGCTCTGACCGCCCGTGGGTCCTGTCCCCACGCACCAGCTCTGCCTGCCCATGGGTCCTGTCCTCATGCCAGCGGGGGCAGCAGCAGCTGCTCTGCCTGCCCATGGGCCCTGTCCCCATGCCAGTGGGGGCAGCAGAAGCGGTGGCAGCAGAAGCTCTGACTGCCCATGGGTCCTGTCCCCATGCTATTCCACACTATTCTCTAAATAAAAGAGCACTACTGCCAGATCTTGAGAGTCTAAGAAATCTTTCTTTCGACTCCTTGGCTCACTGACCCCGCATCAGTATGGCCACCAAGTGACTATATTTGTTCTTTCTTTGGGGCTAAAAGATGTCATTACCACACATGGAAGCCCTGACTGAATTTACTCAACTAGCCCTTAGCGATAGTCAAGCAGCAAGAGCCTTATTAAAATACTGAAATGTCTTTAATGAAAAAGCCTATCCTTCAAAATAGAATGGGTTTAGATATTTTTACTGCATCCCAAGGTGGTATATCCGCAATTACTCAAACTGAATGCTGTGCTTTTATATGTGATGAATCTCCCAATGTGTCATCTCTCCTAAACCACATGAAGAAAAACAGGTGACTGCCTTAGGCGACCCTACACCCAGTTTGATTTATTTGATTGGCACCCTTCCAGTATAGATTCCATTTTTGGATCTGGATTGGAATTCCTTTTTCTATCACTTCTTGGACTTCTTGCACTAGTCATAATATTCAAACTAATTGCTGTTTTGTTTACTCAGTGTTGTAAGGCTGGCATACAAGCTTGAATAATGGTTTCTTGGTGACTGGAGATGGTTGATTGATCTTATAATCCTGAACAAATTTCCTTTTCTGATAAGGACTATGCCTAAGAACTCATTTCAAACTAATGTTTTCAAATACGTTGAATTGTTGTCAATGTTACTGTACTTGTTCCATAGTTGTGACCAATTTAAATGTAAGGAGTCATAGAAAAGCACACATACAATATTTGTGCTACGATCTAAAATTAATTGAAAATTATGTAACCTATGAAGTGCTTCCTGAATTAATATATGCCTCTATGCTTGTCCACTATAACTATTTCCCCCAATGTAGACAACTGGGCAAATAAATGAGATAAAAGCCTGGCACCGAGGGACATAGTGGACCCAGGACAGGCAGCAGCCACCCTGGCACTGAGGGACAATATTTTCATCATCAATGCTTTCTATCGAAAGATTGTAGATCGAAGGGGGGAGAAATGATAAAAATGACAAGCAAATGTACTGCAGCATATGAGGAAGCCAATTGGTATAAACCTAATTCAGCCTGACTTTGTTTTCTTTTCCAAAAGGGCCTGACATGGCCATTGAGCATGCATTGCATATCTGCTTTAAGCATTTGCTATGTCCCAAAGACAAGAACAAATGGCTTTAAGATAAAGATGAAACTTCCCCCACATTGGCATTTCCTTCAGGATAAGCTTCTCTCCCTAGGCTAGGAACTGATTGCTGCCCTCACCTGTGACCACTCAGCTCAAGACAACAGACCTGCTACCCTGCTGTATCCATGAATCGCTGTGCCAACAGAGCAAACTCATGACTATTGTAAAAGGGACATTTCAATCGTATGTGAAACATGTTCTTGGAGGGTATATAACCGCTCAGTACACCCCACTTCTCTGGTGCCCTTCCTTTCTCGGGGAAGGAAGGACCTGGGCTATATGGTCCTCACATTTGACTCATAATAAACTCACCCAAATTTTGATTTATAGATTGGTTATGGATTATTCGCATCAACATAGTGAAAAGGGGTAATAAAAGCGCCTCCCCCAAGCTAACTTGGCCTAGGGTTAAATTGTACACTTAAAAAAGAGCCTTTGTTAAATGCTTTGTGCAGACTCAGAGGCGCGAGGCATTGTCCTGGAAATTCTAGAATATAAAAATCTTTCCATTCACCTATTAAGTTAAAAATTCCCCTGATATAAAGAAGCTATTGGAAGGGTGTAGCTGGTGGGTGAGTCAGCCTCTTTTTTTGTCATTCAGGCTGTAATCCAGTTCTTTGGGGAACCAGAAGCAACCATCTTTGTCTGGCAAATCTCTGCAAGGCTGCAGGTATGGCTCTAGAAAGCAGTTCAAAGTTCGCCCGTCTTTTGCCAACACCAGAGCCTCCCCTGTTCCCCCCAAAATGCTCCTAGATATTAATTGAGACAAAAGATTGAGACATTAGAAACAAATAAGGCAAATATGCCTCAGAAACTCCCTCTTGAAGAAAACTTGACTGGTTTCCCTGTGCCTTTATGATGTAGGTTTTCTGCTCCCATCTTCTCTAGGACCTGAGAGCCATTCTTTGAAAAGCAAATTTTCTCAGAAGCTAGTGAGTTTTGTATTGCACCTGATTCATAACAAAAATTTAACATCTCTGTCTGTGTCTACCTGTGTGTTTATGTGTGTCTATGTGTGTGATATATATATCTGTGACATTTTATCTGCAAATGGTATGGCCAAAATTAAGAGCTCTGTTTAATTGGCTTAAAATAAACGCTAACATTATTTCTAAATGTAATAGAAACTAACCCAAATGGCATTCAAGTTAATCTGATAAAATTAACATTTGGCGATTGAAAGCTTTTTTAAGTTTGTCAATTTGCTTAAAATAAACATGTCCGCAGTTATCAGCGTTGGCTATGATGCAGACATGCAGCCTGAGTTTACTAGTTTAAAAAAAAAGCTCATGTTATCCCTGTTACAAATTTGTCAGCATAATAACTTAGAATGATAGCTAATTTTGTCCAATGTCTCATGTAGTGTTTGTGGGTAACCTAAACATAATTGTTGGTAACAAATGCTTTAGAGGTAAAGGAAATAAGAGTTTAGCAATTATTATAGCAATAATTAACAATAATTATATTTAATGACATGTATTTCAGAACTTCCAAAATCTCTTTGGTAACTTAAAACTTTCATGTTTTGCTAGGTTAAATTTAAATGATGAAAATTCATTGAGTATCTAGATCATTTCCAAATAAAACAAAATATTAGACACTCATCATTAAATGTAGCTTTACCTTACTACTTTTGGCTTTTTATCACAAAGAAATTAAAACGGGTTTGGGTCTGTTGGTAAACATGTCTTGTGTTTTCTTAAAAGATTGTACTATAAAGTAAGTTTCTAAAATTGTAGAAGGTATTTATAAACTTGCCAAGCCACAAAATGCTAATGTAAAAGACAGTTTATAATTGCTTACTTCTTAGTTTTTACATAAAATTAAGGTTTCTAAGGGTTAAAAATTCTAGTATGTGATTAAAGCTACTAGAAATTAATAAGGAAAACATATTTGTATTCGAGGAAAGTAAGATGTATATTTTCAAGAAAGATGGTACAAAGAATGGAAATATTTTTGTTTGTTGCGTCAAGAAAGATAAATTTGTCCTCAAGTACTAGAAGGGAAGAAAGAAAGTGTGAGACAAATTCTGAATGTAAAAAGAAAGTTATAGAAGGTTTGTGAAAGAGAAATTCTGAAAAGAGTTTTGTGCATGGTCAAGTTCGCTAAAATTAAAATGAATTTAACTAAGTGTTTTTAATATCAAAAGTAAACAGGTGCAAAATTAGAATTTGTTTTTCTCTTTCTCTTAAAGGATAATTCTCTTAAACTTTTAGTCTGATCTTGATAAGGAGATTCTAAAACGTTTTCCCTTTGAGTAGTGTAGCAGAAGGGTAGGACTTTTATATTTTGTCCAAATGTATATCCTGTATTGTTTCTATCAAGTGTTTAATAACAAGTGCTAAGGTTTTTCTTACAATCATTTAATCTTCTGCATTCGCCTAAACATCTTTAATTGCTACTATGGTTATAATTGAGCATTGTTTCATAGGTACCTATGACATTATGTGGGTAAAAAATGTTATTGATAAATTTAAAAAATTCTATAACATACCTAAAATGCTGATCTGTGCTGGTTGTCAGCCATAATTGTAGTTATTATCTTAAAGTGTTGTATGTCACAGAATTAGCCAAGTTCCTTTGTCAATTGCCATTTTTAAGTCTTTTGTCATTTACAGACTGTTATTATTTCAATCTGATGCTTTCACAAATATGTCTCATCTTCAGAGAGCTTCGTGGAAAGGACCCTAATACTTGCTCTAGGATGCAGGCTTCTGATAAATTTCTGATTATAAAACTAAACTGGGTAAGAAATTACAGAACTCTAACAGAGAAACTAATGACCTCATAAAACTGCTAACAGAAGATTAAGATCAAGAATCAATTACACAGGACCAAATGAACTAATGAAGATGGTTGTAAATTGTTATGACTTTTGTTTGAAATATTGCTTTCTTTTTAGATGCTTTGCTTTTTCAGATTTACGGAGATCTTTTTCTCTTTTCTTTCAAATTACCCATGACATATCAATTCAGTAAATTATACTTTTGTAATCCAAATTGAAACATTTATTTATTTTTCTCCCTACCTGATCCCTCCAGGATTTGGAAACTCTTCGTGAGTGAGTATTGTTTTCATGGCAATATAGTCATTTGCATAAGTTCAATAAGGATCTGTCTGTTCACCTTATAACAGGACACAACTGGAAACATTGGTTATATTACCAAGGCTTTGACTGGAATGTCATATTTTTTTTCTTTTTTTAAGATTGGCACATGAGCTAACATCTGTTGCCCAACTTTTTTTCTTTCTTCTTCTCCCCGATGCCCCCAGTACATAGTTGTACATTGTAGTGGTGGTCCTTCTGGTTGTGCTACGTGGGATGCCACCTCAGCACGGCCTGATGAGCAGTGCCATGTCCGTGCCCAGGATACGAACCAGTAAAACCCTGGGCCACTGAAGTGGAGCGCATGCACTTACGTACTTGGCCACGGGGCGGGCCCCTGGAATGTCATATTTGAGAGAAACATACAGGCTCAGATATGACAAGACAGCTGTTGAGGAATAAAGGTTACTTTCTGGAATAAAGCCACTTGGAAACATTGGCCTGCTGCCTTGTTTCCTAGCAATCTTACCTGGTAAGTAAGGAAGATCACTTATCTGGCAGGTGGCTGGAACCTCAAAACATTTTGGGGACCCCAAGACAAGAGAGGAATCCACCCAAATCTAAGGTATTGCAGGCAAAACCTGATGACAAAGTCCTTGGCGTGGCTTTCCTGGCCTCGAGAGGCCTTTAAAGTTCACTCTGAGATTCCTCATAAAAAGTTCCAGCAAAGCAGATTTAAAAGAGCCTTTATGATCAATTGCTATTCTTGCTGTACTTATGTAAATAATTGGGCCAAATTTTTTGAAACTAGACTTATTTTGCAAACCAGTCATCTTAATTTAGCTATCTTTGGTAAAAATGAGGGTGATTTTGGAGAGAAAAATTATGTTTCAGTAAAAACCATAATACACATTTGTGGATATTAGATCCTCCTTCTGCTGACTGTCTTTGAGGTTTTTGCTTTCTGCCTGTAAATGGGACTGGATCCTGAATTCTTCTAGTCTCTTGAAATATCTGGATACAAATCTCCAAACTAAGATTTTCAATTTTATCCATCATTTTTATTCGAAATCGTTGAGAACTGAAGCCATCCTTGTTCCTGAAGCCCTGCAAACTGAAGCTGGATAACTTGATATGGACTTTGTCAGGATCACCACGATAACATGCCTGTTGCTGTGTAAGCCACTCAAAAGGACACCTGAATACCTGAGGACATCATCAGAGACATCTCAAGCTGCAAAGGATGCTTTGACCCTGACAACTAAAAATCATCTTGACTGACTCTCTCCTGGGCTCAGAAACTGGTTTATAATTTGCTCCAACCATTAACCTTGTTTTTCTTTTTGTTTCCCTAGAAATACTTCTTACTAAATACCTGATTGCTTGCTTCCACAATATAGGCCTGACTTTGGGAGGCCACTTTATCACTGCCTTCTAAGATGAATTTAACTGGATTGATTTACTATCAGGACTAAGAAATGTGTTCAATGAAATGGAACGATCTACCACTCAGCTTCTGGACTGTGAAACTTCTCAAAATTTCAAAGGCAGGACTGTGGGGGATCAGAATTGGCCACCCAAAATGTGTCTCTTTGGCATGAGGATTATTTTGGGCTGGTTACTTTTATTTTTTTATTTTTTTTAATTAATTTTTTTTTTAAAGATTTTATTTTTTCCTTTTTCTCCCCAAAGCCCCCCGGTACATAGTTGTGTATTCTTCGTTGTGGGTTCTTCTAGTTGTGGCATGTGGGACGCTGCCTCAGCGTGGTCCGACGAGCAGTGGCATGTCCGCGCCCAGGATTCGAACCAACGAAACACTGGGCCGCCTGCAGCGGAGCGCGCGAACCCAACCACTCGGCCACGGGGCCAGCCCCGGGCTGGTTACTTTTAAAAACTGCAGACATGAGAAAAATTCTGAAAAGTGCAATTGACTTACCCTTCCTAAGAGACATTTACATTTGGAAGGGAAACTCTGTACCAGGGAGAAGGGGGGATGACCTTATCTCTAGAAACTCTTATCAATGGGCAAGGCAAGGATTTAAATCTGCATAATAACCTTACTCTTACCAGTTTCCCTATTGCAAACCCTTCAGAGGCTGGGTCCCTTCAGATATGAGATACAGAAGCTGTAACACAAAGCAGAGTCCCCAGGACAGGTATACTGTCAAAGAAAAGAATATGTTGACCTATTCCTTCTTTTCACTAGCCAGACAGCCTCTTAGGTAACTTCTGTTTGAATAGATTTCGCTTTCTATGTGGAAGGGGCTGCCCAGAGTGATTTTGTGAGCCTCTGATCTTTTGAGGTTATCTGACTTTAGATATGTTGATGATCATAGTGTCATCGAGTATCATCTCTTTCTCTCCTTTATTCACACTTCTCAATTTTTCTGATATGCTTATTGCTCTGCTTATGCATTCCAAACCAGTGTTTTGGGCACGGAGTCCTTCTTTTTATCACTTGAGATCCATTGTGGAGTAGTGAGAACAAAGATGAATTAAGGAATACGAGGTTGGCCTCAGGCTAGGAGGAGTGGAAAAGTGAGGGCTTTAGCCTAATTCAGGCCAGGGGTCTAGCTTCAACCTGTTACTTAGTAGCCATGTGAAATTGAGCACATTACCAAACTCTGTGAGCCTCAGTCTTTTCACCTGTGAAACGGGTTTGATAAGCTGTGTCTTGGGGACTAGTGGAATGTATATAATGCACGTAAAGTGCTTGGCACATTGCCTGGCCTGTACCAAGACTTTAAAGAAGGCCACTTCTTACTATGATTAATTTGTCCCCTGGAGTCTCAATCCACTACACTAAGATTTAATTTTTCATCCAGGAGATGTCAGAAAATAGGCAGTGCTCTAGGACAAAGAAAACTGTATCAGGCAAAATGCTGCTCAGCAAGGAAAACTAAGTAATATTTCCCCACTGGAGTATGTTGTTCAATGTCACCGTGCAGTAGACTTCCTCAGTGCATGAAACACGAAGATCATCAAATATGCTTCAAGGACCAAAGACTTACCTCCGTCTCAGCTGTTCTTCTTTCTAAACCACTTCTACTTTCATCCGTTTAACCACCACCAGAAATCTAGACCTTGCCAGAATTTGCCAAATTACATACAAGATAACAAAATTTGCATGACTTTTTGATGGAGTGGACTCTGGCTCCCCCAACCCAGGGCAAAGAGTGCCAGTCCCGTGGATTCTGGGCTTCTCACCTCAAGGAAGTCCAGGCTTCCCACACAATCCAAAAGTTCACTTTATACCACTTTGCTTTTATGAAGGACCTACATTAGTACCTGTTTTTGCTAACCAAGAGAAAGCCAAAGAGGGTTTTTGCTTTTACGAAAAAAATGCAAAACGTGAAAATAGCATTCAGCATTTGTTTTGCAGTGAGCCATTACAAAGGCTAAGCAGTCAAGCATACTGTCATATTTCAAGCTTTCCACATCAGCCACAGCATAAGATGAACCTCGAGCTTCATCTTCAAGGCAGGCGGACATAGAAGAAGGTGTAGACGTTAGTGATCTGCCTGCCCTGATGGATTCGGACGACGATGAGTGTTAATAGGTGACCCATCTTCCTTTCTCTCGTACAGCCCAGGCTCCTGCATTTCCCACCACCCCAACCTCCAATGACTCAGCCTAACACCCCACCATTCCCACCAATACCTCTCAGCCTTCCAGTGTGCTCGCTGTCTTCCCGATTCTGGTAAGTGAAACATCACTGTACATACATTATTTCTACTTTATACAGGCTTTGTATTTATCTTATCGTTCCTGCTTTTACTATTCGTTAGTGTTATCTTAGGTTTGATGTGTTATTCGGTATGATTTGGTAGGTTATTTTTTCCCCATATTGATTAATGGTAATTGCTTCTTCACTTTATGTCACTTCATGTCACTTCGGCTTATGAAAGGATTCATAGGAATGCTCTACTTTCAGATAGTAGGGGATACCTGTAGCCCCCTTATGTCTCAGAAACTCCCTGGAGATGATGTGAACAAAACATCTAATTTGCACACTGTGTTCACCTGCACTGCGACAAGAGCACAGGGCCAGCTCCATCCCTGCCCCAGGTGATTTCTCTCTGGCTTATCCATGACCCCAAAGTAACTGTTAAGGGCAGTTTCCCATTCCAGGCTTGGTCTTTCAACTAAGGGGCCCACCAGCTGAGGGTCTAGCCCCTGCTCAAACTGATCACAGCCTCATCTAGCCCACCACACGGCTAACTTAGAATACCTCCCACTGAGGGACTTACATTTTCCCAAGGCCCAACACTGCCTTGCTTCAGGGAATTTACACTTGACTGCTCTCATCTACAACTACCTCTCTCCTCTCTTATCCTGTCTTTCCATTCCTCCTTTTGGTCTTAGAGTGTATATCGCCATTTTCCTTCTATGATAGCTGTTTCTCTACTCTGTAATTTTATGGTCAGTGGCTAGGTCTTCTTTTTCTCAGCTCTCTCAGTGCTAGCATGGAGCCTTCTAAGAGTAGATGCTCAATTAATGTCTGCGGAATAAATGAACCCGTGAGCATGGTTCAATTTATTTTTATTTAATTCTATATTCTTAAATTAGCCAAGCATATACTGTTATTTATAATTTCATAAAAACAGAATAAAAGGGATTAGGAAGGCAAATACTGACCATCTTGCTCTTTCTCTCTGTCTTGTTTCCATATTTTTACTGCTTAATTTTTTCACATTTTCGAGGAAATGCGTATCCCAATGCCATGTTAACTTGCACCAGATTCCTAAATTAGATGAAAGCTCTCCCAACTGTTTTTCAAAACAGCAAAACTCCTACTCTTAAGCTTGACAAATAACAATAAGCGTGACCAATATAATTCATAAACTTAGATTATAATGCTGGATAAAATTTCACTGAGAAGTAACAACATTTGAAAAATGGCAAAAAATACAGATAAATCTCCAAATTACCCATACAGAACAGGAACACACAGGTGTCAGACACTGTGTTCCCTCAGTCAGACCCAGCCCTCCACTACTTGAAACACTGACTGCTCTCTTCAACCACAAAGTGAAGAATCTGCCTCAACTTCACTAGATGTGGGAGGAGCTGCTAGACATGGCCCACAACATTCACTGGAGGTGGCATTGGTGTCAGCCCTCAGTGCGCCTGTGGCTTGGGCTCTCTCTTCCTCATCTCTCAAAGCTTCTTTATAACAAGACTCAAAGGCACTGGGGACTGTATGGTTAATCTTGGCCAAAAACTCCAGGACTCTCATCTTGCTGGTTTCGGCATGGGCCCTTGGGCCCCACAGGAATTCATAGCGTGGAGGATCACTGTTGGGCACCTGCTGGTATTCCAAGTACTTAAGCTTCACCAAATCTTGGGTGATGAGCTTCCTGGGCTCCCCAAATATGAAGTGCTTCTTCCCAGCATATACTCTCATCTTATTCAGGAATTTCCAGATCTCCTCCTCAGTGGCGCAGTTACCCTTCAGGAAGATCACACCCAGGAGATTCATTAGGAGACCGGGCTTGGGAAATCCTCTGCCACAGCTCACTGTCCCATTGTTGGGCAGGTCCATCTTGTTGACAAGGATGTAGGAATGCTTGGCAGAATCGACTTCCTTTAAGTCAACACCAAATACCACCTCCATACTGAAAGAAGCTCTTTTGAGGATCTCAAGGAAGCGACTTTTGTACTTTTTATCGACAACCTTCAGCATATCTGTTTTCACAATGGGCTTTTTCATCTTGAGCATGTGCAGCAGGAACTGCACCAACATACCGGTCACCTTGGTTAGAGGGTCTCTTTGAGACTGCACAGTGGAGAGTGGGGCCTGGTAGGAACTGCATTTTTTCGCAGTTTTGCGGTTGGCTCCTTCATATGATCTTGTGTGAGAAACACCTGCAGACATAGTGGTGGTGGATAGGGCTCTGTGAGGCTTCTTGAGAGGGCTATGTGACCTAGCACCAGGCTTTCCCTGAGGAGTAATAACACCAAAAGGAGGAGGGGACGAGGAGGGGAATGCTTCCTGCTTGGTTGCAGTGACCTGAGCACCCTTCGGTGCCTGGGTCCCACCTTGGGATTGGCGGCGTTTCTCATGGGTTTGGAGCTTACGCTTCTGACCCCGAGGCATGATGACTGTGGATCAGGGTCAGCAAGCAGGAGTGCGAGTAGGACAACAGGTGATCTGGGCATGAGAGGAGAGAGGATAAGAGAGTGTGAGCACCTTCAGCAGGAAGATAACAGCTTGATTTTAAAAAGGCCGCCTCTTCAGGTTTCCCAGAGGGCACTGCTCTAGGAACCCACAAGGCTCCTGTTCTGATCCACCTGTCCCCTGAGAAAACTGTGGAAATAATTAAACGGAGCCTCAGGCTGTAGCCTACCAGCTCTGCCTGGTGCTTACTGGGGCTGAGAGCAGTGGTGGGCAGGTCTAATCCTTGTGGAGCCCCCTCTACTCTGGAGTGTGGGGGTCCTCTCAGTTCACATTCAGGACCATCATATCAACTTTTGCAGGGCCTGGGCCCCTTCTTCTGTGCTGCTGTAAATTTACATCTCAAACCCAGGTCCTCGTCTTCTTGGGATGCCTTAAAAAGAAGTGAAAGGGTACCTCAGCCCACCACCCCTGCCAGGGGGCATCCACTGCTGACAGCGCTATGGGATTCTCTGTCTTGGGCTCTTTGGGGTCCTCAGTCCTCATTCAGAGTTCTTGCTTTGGCTCTACATAGAGCCTGGGACACTTGCCTCTGCTGATCTGATGTCCTTCCCCTCAGACAAAGGCTCTCACCAACCTGATGCCATCAAAAAGAAACATACGCCTCACTTCTATGTCTGGTTTCCTCAGTGCTGCAAGCGGGGGGGGGGGGGGGTGCTTTCTGCAGTCTCCTTCTTTTTAGGGTGAGTGGTGCCATCAGTCTTAACTCGGAGTCCTCACTCTGATTCCTATGAATTCCTAAGTCTCCTCCCTCTGCAGATTTGAGGCTGCTCGATTATCCAACATCCTCACCTCTCTGGAACTCTCCAGACAGAAGTGAGGGGGTGCCCCAGCTTGACAGATATTCCTGGTTTCCGCAGGGCTGAGAGAGGGGCAGAATTTCTGAGACCCTACTTTTTCAGAGTTCTTCTTCCCCTTAGTCCTCACTCAGGTCTCTGACCTTAACTCTGGGTAGGATTGAGGACTCCTCTCCTCAGTAACCCAGGTAGCCTGGCCTCTGAGCACAGCCCTCAGTTCCCTGAGTCCCTAGACGGGAAAGTCAGGGTCCTCTCTGTATGACTACTCCTGCCTGGAGCCTCCTAGAAATAAGTCCAGGGGGCTGGTTTGTGTTGCCACCCCTGCGTGGGTCTCATTAGCGCTCAGGGCCCTCAACTTCACTGCATTTAGGGCCTAGGTATCTTGCATCTGTTGCACCCAGGCTACTGCTTTGGACCAATGCCCTCCCCTTCCTGAGACTATCCAGGCAGAACCCAGTCTAACAGCTCTACTGGGGCCTCCCAGGGCAGATATCAGCAGTGAGACTTAGTGGAGCTCCCTTTGTTATAGGTTGGAGTGGTCCCCTTAGTCCCTACTCGAGGTCTTCCAACCCGTCTTGATACCAGGCCCGGGAATGCACCTTTGGCTGGCCAGAGGCCTTGCTCCCAATGAAAGTCCTAGCTTCCTGGGATCTCTGAAGCGGAAGTCAGGAGGAGCCACATTCAGCTGTGACTACTCAGGGTCTCTGAGAGCTGACAGCAGGGACCGGGCTCTGTGAGACCCCACTGTTCTGGGGTCTGTGGTTCCTAGGTCCTCACTCAGAGTCCTCACCTTTCTGTCTATCAGAGCCTGGGACTCCTCCTTCTATTGAACTGAGTGCACTAGCCTCCAAACAAAGCCCTCACTTCTTGAGCTCCTAGGGGTGAAGTCATCATATACGACTACTCATGCCTGGAGCCTCCCAGAATTGAGCGTAGAGTGCTGCTTTGTGTTACTATCTTCACTGGGGAACGATCTCCTCATTAGCACTCATGGCCCTCCCCTTTGCTCTAGTGAGGGCCTACGTTTCCTTGATGTGCAGAATCAGGGCTACTCTCTCAGACCAAGGCTTTCCTCCGTGAGACTTTCTAGGCAGAACCCAGCCTGATGGCTCTGCTGGACCTTTCACTGCCATAGATCACAGGGGCGGGGCTTGGAGGGGCCACCCTTGTTGTGGGAGAGGGAGTGGTCTCTTCAGTCCACATTCAGGTTCTTACCTCAGTTCCCAGAACCCAGGCTCAGACCAACAAACTGCGGCACCCACCAGTGAGGTCCTCGCTCCAAACCGGAAGTCAAGGTGCGTCACATCTGGCCACGGCTGCGTAGCGGGTGGAGTGTCGTGGGGTGGGGGGTCTCCGAGGGGCAACAGCAGGCACAGAGCTTTGTGCGACCCTGTCGTTGAGGAGTCGGTGGTCCCTACGTCCTCACTCAGGGTCCTCACCTCGGTATCAGTGGGAGCCCGGCTGCGTAGTGGGTGGAGTGTCGTGGGGTAGGGGGTCTCCGAGGGGCAACAGCCGGCACAGAGCTTTGTGGGACCCTGTCGTTGAGGAGTCGGTGGTCCCTACGTCCTCACTCAGGGTCCTCACCTCGGTATCAGTGGGAGCCCGGGGCACTCCTGCTTCTGGCCAGAGTGCGGCAGCCTCCAAACAAAGCCCGCACCTTCTTCAGTCCCTAGAGGGAAGTCAGGGCTCATCACTTCTGACTACGTGTGCCTCCCTCTTTTGGAGAGAGGTCCTCTCATTAGCACTGAGGGTCTTCACCTTGACTCCAGTTATGGCCAAGACTCCTTCCTCTGTAGAACTGGGCCCCCGGTCCTGTGCTAGAGAAGGCCCTCAGCTCTCTGAGACCCGCCAGGCAGAAATGAGGAGGCTTCTAAGCCTTACAGCTCTGCTTGGGCTTTCATAGTTAAGAACACGGGCAGGGGTCTAAAAAGACCCCTCATCTGTGGGTGTAGTGATCCCCTCTTTCTTCTCTAAGGGATCTCGCTTTGCTCTTGGCCAATCCTAGAACTGTACTCTCCCTGACATGAGGTTACTTTGCTTGGATCCAGGTCTCTTCTTTCCCGAGACCTCCCAGGTGGAAGTTAGAGTGAGCCACATTAGGCCGGGGATATTTGAGTCCCGAGAGGGTGACATCAAAGTAGAGTCCCTATGGAACATCACTGTTCTGGAGTTGGTGGTCCCCACATTCCTTATTCAGAGTCCTCAACTTAATATCTCTCCAATCTGGAATCCTCCCTCTACTGAACCAGGCCACTCTCCTTAGGCCAAGACTTTTCACCTCGCTGAGAACTGTGAGGAGTATAAGAGGGATTGCCTAGTCTGACGGCCCTGCCTGGGCATTCTAGGTCTGAGAGCAAGTTTGGTAAGATCTTTGAATGACTCATCATATTTTGGGGTCCTCATTTTGTCTCCCGTCTCTTGAATTAATGTATGCCTGGAAAATACCACATCCCTACAAACTCTTGAGCAGTGTCCCTAATGCAAACCTTGTAGGTACATGTTCCAGACTTGATGTGAGATGGGGAAACTGCAATATAAGACTAGAGGCACAGGACAGGGGTGGACTGTCAGAGAAAAATGATGCCAATCTATTTTTCTTTTCAATAGTCAGAGTTAGCCTCTTATGTGACTTCTGGTTTAATTGATTTACTTCCTAATGGAAAGGAGCTGTCCAGGATGGTTTTGTGATTGTCTGGTTTTGAGGTTATCTGACACTGCATGTGTAAATGATCATGTTGTCATTGAATATTATCTGTTTCTCTTCTTTATTCATGATTTTAATTTACTGTGGTATTCTTTTTTTTTTTTTTTTTTGAGGAAGATTAGCCTTGAGCTAACATCTGCTGCCAATCCTCCTCTTTTTGCTGAGGGAGACTGGCCCTGAGCTAACATCTGTGCCCATCTTCCTCTACTTTATATGTGGGACGCCTACCACAGCATGGCTTGCCAAGCGGTGCCATGCCTGCACCTGGTATCCGAACTGGCAAACCCCGGGCTGCCAAAGCAGAATGTGTGCATTTAACCACTGTGCCACTGGCCCGGCCCCTTGCTGTGGTATTCTTAATTGCTGTGGCTACGTATTCCAATCCAGTCTTTTGGGCACAAAATCCTTACTTTTATCCCCTGAGATACATTTTGGGGCATTGAGGAACACAAAGTTTGCTTTAGGTAGAGAGGAGTGGAACCAACAGTGTGAGTTCTAGAGGAATTCAGACCAGGAGTCTAGTCCCAGCTCTCTTACTGGCCCTGTGAACTTGAGCACATCACCAAACTCCAAGACAAAGAAATCGCAATCAACCAAAATATTGCTTAGCAAGGACAATGATGTAACATATCCTCATCAGATGATAAAATGTATAGTGCCTTTGTGGGAGTCTTTCCACTTGGATACAACTCAAAAGTTCTAAGAATTTTTGTCAATGATCAGTATCTTTCCTAACTCAGCTGGCTGCCCTTCCATCTAAATCACCATTATTTTCATTCATTTAACCACCAGCAAAAATCTAGACCTTGCCTAGAATGTGCCAAGTTACACACAAGATAAACTAATTGAGTTCACTTTTAATTGAGTGTTCTCTGGCTCCCCAACCCAGGATAAAGAGTGCGAGTCCAGTGGATTCTGGGCATCCCACCTCAAGGGAGTATAACCCTTATTTCTCAGAAACTCTCTGATGATGATGTACACAGAACTAGTCTGTGCATTGTGTTCAACTGCACTGAGACAAGAGCACAGGACATCTTCCATTCCTACCCCGGGTGGAGTTTTTCTCTGGTTTACCTACAATACCAAGTGAATGTTAAGGACAATTTTCCACTGCAGTCTCTTTTATCTATGAGGCCCTCCATCTGAGGGTCTGGCACCTGCTCATCATTCCAATAGCCTCATCTAGCCCACCACGTAACCTCACTTAAAATTACCTCTCACTGAAGGATTTGCAGGTTCCTAAGGCTCCAAACTGCCTCGCCTTAGGGTATTGACACTTGACTGCTTTCAACTCAAACCTCCTCCCCTCTTCACTCCTTCTTTTTACTTGTTCCCTAGGTCATAGAGGGTATCTCACCATCTTTTTTATATGATAGCAGCTCCTAGACTTTAAAATTCAGTGGGCAGGAACTAGATCTTGTTGTTGTTGTTGTTTTGGGGTTTTTTGGAAATCATCCCCAGTAATAGCATGAAGCCTTCCAAAGAGCTCATTTTCAATTAGTGTTATAGAAATAAACAAGAGAGTGCGTATGATGTCTAATTCATTAGGATTTAATTTCTCTTACATTCATAAGTAATCTAAGCAAATCCAGGTATGTAACTTTTACTTTGCAAGAAAAAACACTAGAAGAAATTAGGCAAAACAAGAATTGACAATCTTTTCCTTATTTATACTCTTTCTTTTTGTCCTTTATTGACTAAATATTTATAAAGTGTCTACTGTATGCTAGGCACTGTGCTGAGACTACAACTCCAAATAGGACAAAATATCTGCTCTTTTTTGTAAGCCACTTTATTGAGGTATGATTCAAATACAAAAAGCTGTGCATTTAATGTATACAGCTTGATGAGTTTTGAGATAAGTATATGCCTGCGAGCCATTGTCACAATCTATGCCATAAACATATCCATTACCTCCAAAAAATTTTCTCCTGCCTTCTTTCTTTCTTTCTTTTTTTTTGGGGGGGGGGGTGACAAGAGCAATTAACAAAATATGTACCCCCTCAGAAATTTTTAAGTGGTGTTGTTAACCAATATGGTATTGTTAACTGTAGGCTTTATGCTATACAGCACATTTCAGGGATTTATTCACCTCATGTAACTGAAACTTCGCTCCTTGTGACCTAGACCTCGCCATTAGCCCTCCTCCCGGCCCCTGGCAACCGTCATTCTGTTCTGCTTCTCTCAGTTTGACTATTTTAGATTCTTCATATAAGTGGTATCATGTATTTGTCCTTCTGTGTCTGGCTTATTTCACTTAGCATAATGTCCTCTAGGTTCATCTCTGTTGTTGAATACAGCAAGGTTTTCTTCTTTTGAAGATTGAATAATACTCCATTGTATGCATACACCATATCTTTTTTAATCCACTCCACCATGAATGGACACCTTTAAGTTGCTTCCATGTCTTATCTATTGTGAATAATGCTAAAATGAACATGGGAGTGCAGATATCTCTTCAAGATCCTGATTTCAATTCCTTTGGATATATACCCAGAAGTGGGATTCCTGAATCATATGGTAGTTCTATTTTTAATCTTTTGAGGAATTTTCATAGTGACTGAACCAATTTACATTCCCACCAACAGTATACAAGAGTTATCTTTTCCAAATACTTGCACTTAATCAGCTTACTCTCTACTTGGGGAGAGAGCAAGAAAATCAACTTTTTTCTTGTCGTGATAAGAACACTTAACATGAGAACTACGCTTTTAACAAATTTTTAAGTGCATAATCAGTATCGTTAAATATAGGCATGATGTTTTACAGCAGATCTCTAGAACTTATTCATCTTGCATAGCTGAAGCTATGCCAGTTGAACAGCAACTTTTCATTTCTCACTACCCCCAGCCCATGGCCACCACAATTCTATTCTGTGTTTCTATGTGTTTGACTACTTCAGATACCTCATATAGGTGGGAATATGCAGTATGTATCCTTCTGTGACTGGCATATTTCATTTAGAATAATGTCTCCTAGGTTCACCCATGTTATCCCATATGACAAGATTTCTTTCATTTTAAGGCTAAATAATATTCCATTGTATCTATATGCCACATTTTCTTTGTCCACTTATCTGCTGATGAACATTTGAGTTGTTACCATATCTTGGCTATTGTGAATGATGTTGCAGTGAACATAGGAGTGCAGGCCTTCCTTTGAGATACTGATTTCATTTCCTTTGGCTATGTACTCAAAAGTGACATTGATGAATCATGTGTTAGTTCTAGTTTTAATTTTTTGAGGAACCTCCAAACTGTTTTCCATAATGACTGTACCAATTTACATTCCCACCAATGGTGTACAAGGGTTCCCTTTTCTTAACACTCTTGCCAACACCTGGTAGCTCTTGTCTTTTGGTAATAGCTATCTATTACCAAATAATAACAGGTATGTAATATCTTATTGCAGTTTTGATTTGCATTTCCCTGATCATTAGTGGTGTTGAGCACCTTTTTATATACCTATTGGCCACTTGTATGTCTTCTTTGGAAAAATATTCAGTTTCTTTTCTCAGTTTTTTTTAAAGATTTTATTTTTTCCTTTTTCTCCCCAAAGCCCCCCGGTACATAGTTGTGTATTCTTCGTTGTGGGTTCCTCTAGTTGTGGCATGTGGGACGCTGCCTCAGCGTGGTCTGACGAGCAGTGCCATGTCTGCGCCCAGGATTCGAACCGACGAAACACTGGGCCGCCTGCAGCGGAGCGCGTGAACTTAACCACTCGGCCACAGGGCCAGCCCCTCTTTGCTCAGTTTTAAATTGAATTATTTGTTTCTTTGTTTGTTTGCTATTGAATTGTATGAGCTCCTTATATAATTTGGATATTAAACCCTTATGAGATATATGGTTTGCAAATATTTTCTCCCATTCCATAACATTGTCTTTTCATTTTGTTGATTTTTTTCATTGCTATACAGAAGCTTTTTGTTTGATGTAGTCTCACTTGTTTGTTTTTGCTTTTCTTGCCTGTGTTTCTGTTGTATTAAAAAAATCATTGCCAAGACTAATGTCAAGGAGCACTTTCTCTGTTTTCTTCTAGGAATTTTATGGTTTCAGGTCTCATTTTTAAGTCTTTAATCCATTTTGCATTAGTTTTTGAGTACGATGTAAGATAAGCATCCAGTTTAATTCTTTTGCATGTGGATATTCTGTTTTCCAAACACTATTTATTGAAAAGATTATGCTATCTCCATTGTGTATTCTTGGCACCCTTGTCAAAGATTACTTGACCATATATGCAGGGGTTTATTTCTGGGCTCTTTTCTGTTCCATTGGTCTATATGTCTATTTTTATGCTAGTATAACACTGTTTCGACTAATATAGCTTTGTAACGTAGTTCAAAGTTAAGAAGTGTGATGCCTCTATCTTTGTTCTTCTTTCTCAAGATTACTTTGGCTATTGGGGATTTTTTGTGGTTTCATATAAATTTTAGGATTTTTTTTCTATTTCTGTGAAAAGTTCCATTGGAATTATAATAGGTATTGCATTGAATCTGTAGATCACTTTGGGTAGTATTGACGTTTTAACAATATTAATTCTTCCAATCCGTGAACATGGGCTATCTTTTCTTTTATTTGTGTCTTCTTCAGTGTCTTCTATTGATGTCTTATTGTTTTCAGTGTACAGATTTTTTACCTCCTTGATTAAATTTATTCCTACATATTTTATTCTTTTTGACACTATTTTAAATGGAATTATTATCTTAATTTCTTTTTCAAATAGTTTGTTCTTAGTGTGTAGGAATGCAACTGATTTTTGTGTATTG
Organism: Equus quagga; assembly: GCF_021613505.1. Taxonomy (NCBI): domain Eukaryota; kingdom Metazoa; phylum Chordata; class Mammalia; order Perissodactyla; family Equidae; genus Equus; species Equus quagga. Next base: position 55,971 of record NW_025793536.1, on the reverse strand, counting down.
ATTTTGTATCCTGCAATGTTACTGAATACATTTATTAGTTGTAACAGTTTTTTTGGTACATGGGACATTCACCCCACTCTCTCCCTCCCCCTAGAGAGGAGTCACAATCTCTCTCAGTGCTGAGCTGTCACCTTGAGGGAGTGGCTGATGCCAATAAAGTCAAATTGCTCTTCTCACCCATTTCAAGTGCATCTGATTTCTGTTTTATGCTTGCCTGTGGTATTGCAACTTCTTAATTAGAGTTTGGATCTCTCATAAAGATATTTTGTTACTTAAATCATTGTTAAATCTGTGTTTCAGTGGGGAATTGAGGGCTGGGCATTCCTATTCCACTGTCTTGCTGATACCACTCAGCCAAGACTTTTCCTTTGTTTCTTGATGCCAAACATTTTGCAGTAGTGTTCATTCACATTTGCAATAAAATTCATATTCACATGACATGTTATCTTGTTTTGGACCACAAAGAAAGATTCAAGGAGTTTCAGTTTCTTTTACAAAATACCAGTACTTTAATGCTTATACTAAAAAAACAGCAATAAATATGTGATATATATTATTCATAAACACAGATACTGAAGTCAAATAAACCTTCTATTACAAGGACTAGCATCTTAAAAGTACCCAAAAAAAGCCCCGAAACAAAAACAGATAAATCTCCCAGTTATCAAAGTAAAGCAAGAACAAAAAGAAGGCATATAATGTGTTCCTTTCAGTGCTACCATGATGCCCAGCTACTTAGAATGTTGACCTCTCAAGCACAAGATGAAGAATCTCGCTCAGACTTCACTAGATGTGGGAGTGCTGCTGGACTCAGGCCTGGAACATGCCCCGGCCATGGCAGTAGTTCCAGGCCTGGTGCAACTCTGGCTCGGGCTCTCTCTTTCTCATCTCTCAAAGCCTCTTTATACTTCATCCTGCAAGGAAATTCAGGATCTCCAAGGGCTGACAGCAGGAACTGGACTCTAGGGGACCCCAATGTTCTCAGTGGGTGCTTCCTTCATTCTTTTTAAGGGACCTCACATTTATATCTGACAACTCCTTCTACTGACCAAGATTTCCCTCCTTAAACCAAAGCTCTCAAGTCCCTGACAACTGTGACAAAAAAGTGAGGAGACGCTCAGCATGACAGTTCTGCCTGGAGCCTTCTAGGTCTGAGAACAGGCAGGGGTTGGTCTCTTTGTAACACTCAATATTCTGGGATGTTGCTTTTCCTAGTATTAATACATGAGTGATCTCATATAGGCTCTTGTCACTTTGATTAAAGGCTTCTTCAGAAATGCCACATCCCAGAAAACTCCTGAGCAGTTTTCCTACTCCAAACCTTGCAGAGAATGGGTCTCTGTCCTAGGAGTGATGCGAGATGGGAAATCTAAAGCACAAATCAAAGGACCCAGGTGGTGGACTGTAAGACAAATAAAACATGTTGGTCTATTCCTTCTCTTCCCCAGCCAAACTTAAGGTCTCATGTAACTTCTGTTCTAATAGCTTTCCTTTTTTTTTTTAAAGGAAGACTAGCCCTGAGCTAACATCTGCTGCCAATCCTCCTCTTTTTGCTGAGCAAGACTGGCCCTGAGCTCACATCCGTGCCCATTTTCCTCTACTTTATATGTGGGACACCTACCACAGCATGGCTTGCCGAACCAGTGAATCCCGGGCCACCGAAGCAGAACGTGTGCACTTAACTGCTGCGCCACCAGGCCGGCCCCAATAGCTTTACTTTTTATAAAGAAGTGGCTGAGTCAGATTTTTTTTTGAGTCCCTGACCTTTTAAGGTTATCTGAAATCACATATGTAGATGATCTTATTGTCAGCAAACATTATTTCTTTCTTCTCCTTTATTAATACCTCACATTTATTTTGGTATTATTATTGCTCTGGCTGTGTATTCCAATCCAGTAGTTGGGCCAAAGAATCTTTCTACTTATTGCTTGGATACATTTTGTAGTAATGAGAAAAAAAAGTGAATTAAAGGACACAGGTTGGCCTCGGGCTTAGAGGAGTGGAAGAGTGTGGACTTTAGACTAACTCTAATCAAGGATCTAATTCTATCCCTGTCACTTACCAGCCACGTGAACTTTGGCACATTATTTAGCACTCAAATTCTGAGTCAGCCTCAGGCTTTTCAACTGTAAGTGAATTTGGTAAGCCGTCTCTACTAGGACTGGTGGCATGTGTGTAGTAAATGTAAAGCACCTGTTGCAGTCCCTGGCATGTAACATATCCCTCCCTTCTCATAACTGGGGGTTGCACTTTCAAACCAAAGATTTTACCCCCCTTAGACCTGATATAAACAAGTGAGGGAGAGCCTCGCCTGATATGCCTGCCCCGAGTTTTCTAGAGCTGATAATCAAAGGGTGGAGCATGACTCTCTTTTGTCTCCTCTATTCCTGGATGGGCAGACCCCTCAGTCCTCACTCAGGCTCCCCATTGTGACTTCTGTTAGGGCCTGGGGCTCCCCTTCTTCTTGACCTGAGGCCTATCTCCTGATAGTAAGACCCAACACCTCCCTGTGAGCCAATAGGAGGAAATAGAGTGGCTTTATCTTGCCACATCTGATCATGATCTCACAAGGACAAAAGCTATGGCAGGCATGTTGAGGCCCTGTGATGAATGGTCCCACTCAAGGTCCCAACTCAGGGTCCTAAATTTGACTCCTGGGTAGGACTAAGATTCTTCCCTCTGTTGACGTGGGACTGCCACCCTCAGACCAAAGCTCATCAAAGCTCTAACTTCCATGTTAGTCCTGAGTGGGAGATGATGAGTCCCTCTCCCTGACATCTCTGCCTGGGGCCTCCCAGGGAAGATTCTGTGTGGCCACCACTGATATGGGATATGTGGTCCCACATTCTTCACTGTCCTCACCCTGACTCCTGGCACAAATTGTAAATATTCCTTATCTTGACTTGAGGCTTATCCCTGCATTAAAAGGGCCCCAATTCCCTGACACCCGCCTAGGAAGAAGGGATGTTTACCTCATCTGGCCACAATAGCCCATAGTCTCCCAAAGATAACAGTAGTGGAAGGGATCTGTGTTGTACCCACTGCGATGAGGTGGGTGTTCCTTTCAGTCTTCAGGGTGCTGACCTTGGCTCCTGGCACAATCTGGAAGTCCTCTCTCTACTACCTTGTGGCTGCCCCCTTTAATGAGGTTCCTCTCCTCCGTGAAATGCTCTGGGAGGAAGTCAGAATGACTCATCATGTGACCATGCACAGGTGACATGGTCTGAGGTCTGACAACAGGGACAGGGTTCTATGTGGCGCCCTTCTTTCTGAGAGGGATCTTATCATATCACTCAGTGTCATCATGTTGACTCCTGTTAGGAGGTAAGTACCCTTCCTGTGTTAAATGGGGCCTCCCCCATTAGTCCAATGACTTTAAGTCCCTGAGACCATCCCCCCTCAGGAAATGAGGAGTAACTTTGGCCTGAAAGCTCTGCCTGCAGCTTTCCAGGGCTAACTACAGAAATGGGACTGTCTGAGGACATATCTGTTAAGGGGTAGTTGGTTGCCTCATTCTTCACAGAGGATTTTTACCTTGACAGTGTCATAGCCTGGGACTCCACTCTCAGCTTATCTGAGACTATAGCCTTCAGACAAAGTCCTCACTTTCCTGGAATCTGAGTTAAAAGTCAGTGTTAGCCACAAGCAGCCAGGACTGTTCTGGACCTCACAGGGCTGACAATTGGGATGGGACTTTGTGGGATCCTACTGTTCTGCTTAGCTCCTTCTATCATCCTCATTCAGATTTATCACCATCATTTCTCTGAGACACTGATACTCCTTTCTCTATTGACCTGAGAACTCTGTCTTTAGACCAAGGCTTTTATGCCCTTGAGAAGCCTGAAGAATAAGTGAGTGTATGCTCAGCCTGACAGCTCTGTCTGAGAACCTTTCTGTTTGAGAGCAGACAAAACCAGTGTCCCTGTGACCGCTCCCTATATTCTGGGGTGTTGGTCTCCCCAGTCCTCCTACAGGGGGACCTCATCTTGGCTCTTGTCTCTTGGAGTAAAGCCTTCCTGGGAAATTCCACATCTCTGCAACCTCTTGAGCAGTTTCTGCTCTGCAAACCTTGTAGAAAATGGGTTTTTGTTCCAGGAGTGATGTCTGATGGGAAAGCTGTGGCACAAGGCAGGGGTCCCAGTGATGTGGATTAAGGCTGCCCCAGCTAGAGAAGCCCAAGGTGACCTGGCCTACATGCCAAACTATATGACCCAGTGGACTTTTTTTATGGTATGAATTAGGACTGCCCCAGGGAGAGAAGCCCGGGGCATCCTCACCTGCATGCCGATCTATATGGCCAGATTCGTATCTAAAGTTATATGACCGCACAATAACCAGACCCCATCTGCACTGAAATCATTTAATGACTTTTTACATCATCTTTTTCTTTTTCTTTTTTTCCAGTAAAAATAAGTCACGTACCCATGCCTTATAAAATTAGCCCTAACCCTCAACTCAGGGCAGCAGCAGGAGCCCTGCCTGCCCATGGGTCCTGTCCCCATGCCAGCGGGGGCAGCAGCAGGAGCTCTGACCGCCCGTGGGTCCTGTCCCCACGCACCAGCTCTGCCTGTCCATGGGCCCTGTCCCCATGCCAGCGGGGGCAGCAGAAGCGGCGGCAGCAGAAGCTCTGACTGCCCATGGGTCCTGTCCCCATGCTATTCCACACTATTCTCTAAATAAAAGAGTACTACTGCCAGATCTTGAGAGTCTAAGAAATCTTTCTTTCGACTCCTCGGCTCACCGACCCCGCATCACCCAGGATAGGTGGTGGGCTGTCACGGAAAAAAAATTACATTGATCTATTCCTTTTCTTCCTCAGCCAGATGAAGATTCTCACGTAACTTCTGTTCTGATAGATTTGCTCTCTACAGGAAAGAGATTGTCCAGGATCATTTTGAAAGCCCCAGATCTTTTAAGGTTATCTAGCTTTGCAAATGTAGATGATCATACTGTCACCAAGTATTGTCTCTTTCATTTATTTACACCTCTCAATCATTTTGGTACTTATTGCTCTGGCTATGTATTCCAATCCAGTAGTTTGGAGACAAGGCCATTGTTTTTATCACCTAAGACAAATTTTGAAATACTGAGAAGAAAATTGAAATAAGAGATGCAGAATGTGTCTCAGGGTGGGACACATGTAATATTTAATTCACTTTAGAGATATCTGTGAAACAGAGACAGCATGTGTCATTTAAACATTTGATTTCTTTTAGAATTTCTGGTTTATTTTTCGAGTAAAACAGTGTGGGCTCTACAGTAATTTAGACCTGGAGTCTAGTCTCAGCCTTGTCATTTACTAGTCCTATGAATTTTAGCATTACCAAACTCTAACTCTATGAGCCTCAGGCTCTCCAGGTGAAGTGAGTTTGATAAGCCCTGTCTTGAAGGACTGGTGGCATATATGTAATGTGTGGAAAGCATCTGTCTCATACTGAGACATTAGAAAATGGCAATTATTATTATGATAATATTGACCTCAGAGGTTACCTAGGATTTTTTTTTTTAATGTAAGGGATGTCAGAGAATATACAGTGTTCTAGTCAAAAAAAAAAAAAAAAGAAAAGAAAAGAAAAAAAAAACCTCCCAATCAACCAAAATTCTGCTTAGCAACGAAAACTAAGTAATATGCCCCCTCTTTACCCTTTTTACTTGTTCTTTATGAAGTAGAGAGCATCTCACCCTCTCCCATAATGATAGCTTCTCCTAGAATCTATAATTGCATGGGCAGGGGCTAGGTCTTCTTTGACTAAACATCCCCAGTACAAGCACGAAGACCTCCAAGGTGCAGATGCTCAACTAGTGTTTGTGTAAAATAAAAGCCATGAACAAAGAGGTTTGATTTATTATGATTTCTATTTGCAAACATTCTTTAAAAACATAAGCAAATCCATGTATATATTTTTTGAATTTACAAAAACAAAGATCAAATGGAGTAAGGCAAATGAAGAATTGACCAACTGCTACTTTCTGTCTTTCCTTCTCTCTATCTTCTCATCCTAACTATTTTAGTGTGGAGTTCTTGCACATTTCCAAGGATATTCCTATCTGAAAGCCATGTTATCTTGCTCTGGATCACAAAAGTAATTTAAGGGTTGCCAATTTGTATTTCAAAAAGCAAAATTTTTACTCCTAAGTAAATCGTTACCCCGGAACCTGACAAACAGCTATAAATGTGTGATCTATGTCATTCATAAACTTACATTCTGAATCTAATAAACTTTCTGTTGAACACCACTTGAGAAACGGGAAAAAAAGATGTCAACGAGTTATTCATGCTTATCAGGAAAACTGGTTAACAACAAAGTGAAGAATCTGCCTCAGACCTCACTAGGGGTGAGAGTAGCGGCTGGATGTGGCCCTGGAACGTGCACTGGCCGTGGCAGGAGTGGCAGCCCTGGCTGCAGCTCTGGCTTGGGCCCTCTCTTCCTCATCTCTCAAAGCTTCTTCATACCAGGTTGGGAAGGCACTGGGAACCGTATCATTGACTTTGGCCAAAAACTCTAGGACTTCCATCTTGCTGGTTTCAGCATGGGCTCTTGGACCCCACAGGAATTCGTAGCATGGAGGATCACTGTCGGGCATCTGACGATACTCCAGATACTTTTCCTGCACCAAATCTTGGGTGATGAGCTTCCTGGGCTCCCCGAAGATGAAGTGATTCATTCCATCATAGACACCCAGCATATTCAGGAATTCCCAGATCTTCTCTTCCGAGGTGCGGTTGCCATTCAAGAAGATCACACCCAGGAGAGGCATCAGAAGCCCATTCTTAGGAAATCCCCAGCCACTGCTCAGACTTCCATCGTTGCTGAGGTCTAGCTTGCTGACAAGAGTATAGGACTGACTATTCGGCTTGACTTCCTTCAATTCTAGGCCAAAGATCAGCTCTATGCGCTCAGAGGCTCTCTTGAGGATCTCAGGGAAATCCTCCCTGTATCTTTTGTTGACAACTTTCAGCATGTGTGCCTTCTTAATAGGCTCCTTCATTTTATACTTATACAGCAGGAACTGCACCAACATCTCTGCCTTCCTGGTTAGAAGAGCTTTGCGAGAACTCTCAGTGGAGGCTGAGGCCTGGGAGGAATTTTCACTTTCCACAACTTGGCTCTTGGCACCTACGTGAGATCTTGGGCGTGAGACACCTGCAGCAGGAGAGCTAGTGGCTGGGGCTCCCTGAGGCTCCTGAGCAGTGCCAGCAGCAGGGGGGCTTGAGGGAGTACCCCCAGAAACAGGAGAGGAGCAGGACTCTTCGACCTCTGCTGCAGTGGCCTGAGCACTCCCAGGACCCTGGGTCTCACTCCGGGCCTGGCGGCGTTTCTCACGGGCACGGAGCTTACTCTTCTGACCTCGAGGCATGATGGCTGTTGTAGGAACAGCAGGCAGGAGTGCGGCTCAGTGGACAGGTGATTTGGGCAGCTGGAGGACAGAGAATGAAATAATATTAGTCCTTTCAACAGGAAGGTTTCACCTTGGCTTTATTGAAGGCTGCCTCTGCAGTTTTCCTTGAGGGTACTGCTCCAGGAACCCACAAGGCTCCTGTTCTCCTGGTCAGCCTCTCCCCTAAGAATCCCATAGAGGAACCATAGAACCCTTAGGGTGAGCCTTACTCTGCATCCTACCAGCCCTGCCTTGGGTTTACTCAAGTGACAGCAGGTGCTGGCCTGTGGAGTCCTCTCAGTTCATCTTCAGTATTATCATATCAACTTTGGGAAAAGCCTGGACCCCTCCCCTCTGCTTCTCTGAAGTTGACACCTCAAAGTTCCCTAGGACCCAGGAGAAGGAACTGAAGGGGTGCCTCAGCCCACCTCCCTACCAGAGGACACCCAGTGCTGAGAGCTCAGTGGGGTCCTTTCTGCCCTGAGTTCATTGAAATCCTCAGTCCTCATTCAGAGCCCTCGCCGTGGCTTCCTGTAAGGCTTAGCACCACTCCCCTTTCACTGAGTGGTGGCTGCACCTTCAGACTAAGGATCTCACCTCCCTTAGATATGGTGTAAGGAAGTGAGGAGGAGGCTTAACCTGACAGCCCTTCCCTGAGCTTTCTTGGGGTGAGATCAAAGGGTTGGGATGACTCTTCTGTGTCCCAAGGCCCTCATCTCCCTAAGACCACCTCCAGAACAAATGAGAGGGCGCCTCGGCCTGCCGGTTCTGCCCGGAACCTCCTTTGCTGACTTTGGGAGTTGTCGGATGTAGCCTTCAACTCCCTTAGTTGCTAGAGAGGAAGTCAGGTCTCTTCACATCCGTCTACCTTGCCTGGGGCCTCCTAGGGCTGAGTGCAGGAGCACTGCTCAGTGTGGTCCCCCTTTTTGGGCAGAGGTCTGCTCATTAGCACTCAGGGCCCTCATCTGGAACCCAGTTAGGGCCTATGTATCCTCCATCTGTAGAATCGGGGCTACTCCCATAGACTAACGCCTTCCCTCTGAGACATTCCAGGCCAAAGTCAGCCTGACAACTCCTCTGGGGCCTCCCAGAGCCGGACGGCAGAGGTGGGGTTTGGAGTGGGGGCGGAATTCGCCGTTGTTTTGGTAGGAGAATAGTATCTTCAGTTCCTACTCGGAGTCCTCACCTTGACTCCAGACAAGTCCTGGGAGTACAACCTCCGCCAAAAAGCCAAAAAACCGCCGCGCCCACCGGTGACGACGTCCTCGCCTCTGCGACTAAACGGAAGTCAGGCTGAGACACATCCGGCCACGGCTGCCTGGGGGGGTCCGCGAGGGCCGACAGCAGGGACGGTGCTCTGTGGGACCTTGTCATTTAGGAGTCGGATGTCTCTGGGTCCTCACTCGGGGTTCTCATCTCGGTATCTTCAGAACCCGGGACTTCTCCCACTGCTGACCCGAGTCCGCCAGCTCTCAAACAAAACCCTCGCCTTCCTTAGTCCCTAGAGAAAATCTTTGGTTGTGCTTCATATGGCTACTCCTTTCTGGGCTTCACAAACCTGACAGGGGGGACAGGGCTCTGGGAGGTCCTTTCGTTAGGGAGTGGTCCCCTCATCAGCACTCATGGTCCTCATCTTAACTTTGCTTAAGGCCAAGACTCAAACCTGCAGAGCTGGGGCTGCCTCCTTCAGACAAAGGGCCTTTCCTCCCTGAGACCACACAGATGGAGTCAATGATAGCTCTTCAGGGGCCTCCCAGAGCTAAGAAAAGGATGGGGCTCTGTTTGATCCCCTCTACTAGTGGAGGTCCCCTCATAATACTCAGGGTCCTTACCTTAACTCTTGTTAAGGCATGAGTTTTCTCTCTCTGCAGATTTGGGGCTGTACCCACTAGTCCAAGGTCCTCACCTCCATGAGACACTCCAGGAAGATTTAGAGGGTTCCTCCACCTTGCAAATCTGTCCTGAGCATCCCGGGGCTGACGGCATTGGGGGAATTTGTAGTGCTACTCTGCTCTGGGGTGGGTGGTTCCCTCATTCTTATTTAGAGTCCTCACCTTGACACTTGACCAGTCTTGGGACTCCACTTTCTGCTGATCTGAGGCTGCTCTCATTAAATCAAGGTACTTACCTTCTGGGGACCTCCAAATCCCAATTGGAAGTCAAGATGAGCTACATCCAGCCAGGACTGTTTTAGACCTCCAAGGGTTGACAGCCTGAGCCAGACTGTATGGAAACCTACTATTCTGGCTGGGTCCTTCCATGATTCCTCATTTAGGGTCCTCACCTTCATATCTGTCAAAGGCTGGGACTCCTTCTACTGACCTAAGGTTGTCCTTCTTAGGCCAAGGGTCTTAAGTCCCTGAGAGACCTGAAGAATAAGTGAGGCTATGTTCAGCCTGACAGCTCTGTATGGGCCCTCTAAGTGGGAGAGCAGGTGGAAGCTTATCTATGTGTGACCTCCTATATTATGAGGTATTGGTCTCCCAAGCCCTCTAACACTGGGGTCTTCCTCCTGGCTCCTGCCTCTTGGATTAAAGGCTTCTAGGAAAATGCCACATCCTTCCAAACACCTGAGCAGTTTCCTCACTGCAAACCTTGGTCCCTGTCCTAGAAGTGATGTGAGATGATGAAGCTGAAGCGTAAGTCAGGAGTCCCAGGACAGGCAGTGTGCTGTCAAGGGAAAAAAATATGCTGATATTTTCCTTCTCTTCACCAGCCAGACTTAGAGTCTCACCTAAATTCTGTTCTGATAGGTTTATATTTTACAGGGAAGGGGCTGTCCAGGATGATTTTGTGAGCCCCTGATCTTTTGAGGTTATCTGATATTGCATATGTAGATGATCATACTGTCACCCAGTATTAGCTTTCTTTTCTTTGTTTATGCCTTTCATTTATTTTGGTATTCATATTGCTCTGGGAATCTATTCCAAGCCAGTAGTAGGAGTATAGTTTCTTTCTTTTTATTGCCTGAGAAGCATTTTTAAGAAGAAAGAGGAAAATTGAAGTAAGAAATGCAAGGAGGGCCTCAGGCTGGGGGAATTGGAATGGTGTGGGCTCTAGACTAATCCAGACCAGGGATCTAGTTTCAACCCTGTCCCCCAACAGGCATGTGAATTTGAGCATGCTACTAAACTTCACGAGCATCAGGCTCTGCATCTATGAAGTGGGTTTGATAAGCTCTGTCTTGTAGGACTGGTAGAATGTGGTTAATATGTGTTAAGTGCCTGGCAGAGTGCCTAGCCTATATTGAGATTTCAACATAGCATTTATTACTATGATTAATTTGAACCCCAATGATACCACCCACCCTGCTGAGATTGTTTTTTTTTTTCAATCCATCAAAAGTCAACGAATATGTAGCATTCTAGAACAAAGAAAACCCCATCAGCCAAAATACTGATTAGCAAGGAAAACTAAGTAATATTTCCCTATCATATGATAACTTGGGTGTAAGGTACACTTCTCCAGTTAGGTGCAACACAAAGCTCCCAAAATTTGTCTAAAGGATCAACAACTTCCCTCCCTCCCACCAGCCCTTCCTTCTGAATCACTCTTGTTATCATTCATTTAGCCAGCGCCAAAAACCTAGAACCCACTTAGAGTTCATCAAATTATACACAGGATAACTTAATTCGAATGACCTTTTGATGGACCAGGCTCTGACCCTCCCAGCCCAGTGCAAAGAGTGCCTAGTGGTTTCTTAACATCTCACCTCAAAGGAGAATCACCCTTATTTCTCAGAAACTCCCCAGAGACAATGTGAATAAAACGTCTAACTTGCACACTGTATTCACCTGCACTGGAGCAAGAGCACAGGACACATTCCATCCATGCCCCAGGTGGAGATTCTCTCTGATTTACTCACAATCCCAAAGTAGCTGTTAAGAGCAGTTTCTCATTCCAGGTTTAGTCTTCCAGTTTTGAGACCCACCATCTGAGGGTCTGGCCACAGCTCAAGATGATCACAGCCTCAGCTAGCCCACTATGTAGCTAACTTAGAATTACTTCCCAACAAGGAATTTGCAGTTTCCTGAGGCCCAACACTGTCTTGCTTCAGGAAATTTACATTTAAACTCTCTTTTGGAAACTCCCTCTTCCTTACTACCATTTTTTGTCTGTCCTTTAGGTCTGAGAGATAATATCATCATTTTATAATATGATAGCTGCTCCTAACCACTAAAATTCTATGGGCAGTGGCTCAGTCTTTTTTTTTTTTCTTTCCATCCCCAGTACTAGCATGGAGCCTTTCAAAGAGCAGATGTTTGATTAATATTGTGGGAATTATAGAGCCAGTGAACAAGAAGTCAAAATTGTTACAAATAATTTATCCTATATTCTTGAATAAGTCAAGCAAAGCCACATATATATCTTTTAATTTTACAAAAACAAGGACTAAAAGGAATAAGGCAAACCACGAATTGACCACCTCTTGCTTTTTTATTTTTTTCTCATGATCCCAACTTCTTAATGTGAAGTTCTTTCACATTTCCAATATTGAATAAGAATAGATGTTTTCCTTATCTAACCGATAGTTATCTTGTATGGATAACAGAAAAAAGATTTCAAGGATTTTTAATTTGTTTTACTAAATACCAAAACTTTTATTCTTTTCTTTCTTTCTTTCTTTTTTTTTTGCTGAGGAAGACTGGCCCTGAGTTATCATCTGTGCCCATCTTCCTCTACTCTTTTTTCCTCTACTTTTTATATGTGGGACGGCTAACACAGCATGGCTTGCCAAGCGGTGCAATACCTGCACCCGGGATCCAAACCGGCAAACCCCGGGCCACTGAAGCAGAACGTGCAAACTTAACTGCTGCACCACCAGGCCGGCCCCCAAAACTTTTATTCTTAAACCTGATAAACAGCAATAAATGTGAGACCCACGTTATGTAAAAATTTAGATTCTACAGCTAAATAAATCTTTCATTAAAAGGAACAACATTTGATAAATACCAATAAACAAACCTACAAGTTATTCGTATAGAGCAGGAAAACAAAAAAGACACACACTGTCTACCCTTTATTCCCACCCTGACCCTCTACTGCTTATAACACTGCCACTTTGAACACAAAATGAAGACTCTTCCTCAGACTTCGCTAGCCACGAGAGAAGCTGCTGGCCATGATCCTAGAGTGCGCGCTGGCCTTAGCAGGAGTGGCAGCCCTGGCTGCAGCTGTGGCTCTGCCTTTCTCTTCCTCATCTCTCAAAGCCTCTTCATAATGGGGTGGAAAGGCACTGGGAATGGTACCATTGACCTTGGTCAAAACTTCCAGGACTTCCTTCTTGCTGGTTTCAGCGTGGGCTTTTTTGTCCCACAGGAATTCAAAGCATGGAAGATCACTGTTGGGCACCTGCGGGTATTCCTGGTACTTTAGCTGCACGAAATCACTGGTAATGAGCTTCATGGGATCCACAAAGATGAAGTACCTTTCCCCAGAATTTGCATCCATTATATTCAGCTCTTCCCAGACCATCTCCTTGCTGATACAATTGCCCTTTGTGAATATCAGGCCCAGGACAGTCATCAGGAGGCTGATGTTGTGCATGCCCTTTTCATAACTCAATCTCTTATCTTAAGTGAGGTCCTGTTTTCTAACAAGGGTATAGGAGTGGTCCACTTCCTTCACATCAACACCAGCAACTAGCTACATGTACTCAGAGGCTCTCCTGAGGATCTCAGAAAGTGTTCCTTATCCTCTTTTATGACATTCTTCATCATGTATGACTTTGTAATTTGCTCTTTCATTTAATAACTAAGCAGTAGATAGTTTACCAGCAAAGCCATTTTCTAGTCCAGAAGGTGTCTGGGCAACTTAGCAGTGTCTGGCAAAGCTTCAGTGTTCTCTGACTTTCTTCCTCTTCTTGACCACTGGAGTCCTCATCTGATATGCTTGATAAGGTGCCTGTGAATGCTCCTGGCTTTGGGTCTTTCTGTGGGCCTGAAGATGTTGCTCATGTGTGCATCACCAATGCTTATGACACTGAGGCAGGATGACTCTTGTTGGTAGCAGCAGGCAGAAGTGTGGGTAAGAGGTATGGTGATGGGGCACTACAGGCTAAGGAAGAGAAGGAGGATGTTAGTGGCCTCAGCTGGCTTCAACTCAACTTTGTTGGCTCTGGTGAAGGCCAGCTCTACCAGACTTTACCTAAGGGCAATGCTCTAGGGCCTCGCAGGTCTCCTGTCCTGCTTGTTCCTAAACACTTGAAGGAGGAACTGAGAAGGCATTTGACAGTGAAGCCAGCCAACTCAGTTGGAGATTTCCCAGGACTCACAGTGGGGCAGGCAGAATTGGGCTTTATGGGGTTCCCTCTGTATAAGGTGAGTGTTCTCCTCAGTTATCACTCAGGGCCCTCACTGTGATTCCTGGAAGCTCCTAGGGCACTCATTCTGCTGACTTGAGGCCATTTTCCTTCAGATCAAGGCCTTCACCTCTCTGAGATCCCTATGAGAAAGTGAGGGGACATCTCACATGGTCCCCCCTGTGTAGGTCCTCCCAGGATTGACAGCAGGACCTTGCCTCTGTGGGGACACCATCTTTTCTGGAGTGGGTGGTCTCCTCACCCTGCATTCTGATTCCTTACCTTGACTCCTGGTAGAGTATGGAATTCCTCTCTCTGCCGAACAGAGTCACCGACTTCAGACCAAGGACCTCATCTCCTTGAGTCTCCATAGGAGAAAACAACACAGGAAAAAACCCCACACAAGACCTGTTTTTTATATATAGGATGCCTGGAAAACCTACCTGAGGAGGAGGTGAGGGGCCTCAGCTTGAATTCTGCCTGGGTCTCCTAGTTCTCATAGCAAGGGTGGGAGAGGACTCTGAGGTTCCTGTCTTCTGGAATTGTATTATTCTCAGTTCACATGGGAGGTACTCCAAGAAATCATGGTACTCAGAGGAAAGCAAGTTTGAGCGCCTGCAAGGGACCTAATGGGGAGGGAGTGACAGCAATGAAGAGTGGAACAACAGACTGCACCTGCATGTCTTGCTGAGACATTGTTACAGGGAATCAAATATACCTCCCAATCAGTGCTGGAGTGGTGTTTATATCAGCATTTCCAAAAATAGGGCCTGTGATATAATATTAAGTGCTATTCAAAAAAAAAAAAAGCCAAATCATTTTAGAGTAAGCTGGCTTTAGTTTGTCGTTTTGTTTTCACTGCAGGTCTTCTCAGAGCCCGCAGTATGCCAATATGCACCGAGAAACTCCAAGAGGGATAATACAGTATGATGAGTTTTTAAACGTTTTTGACCATAGAAAGCATGCCCACCTGCATTCTTTTTCACATTGAATCTCAAGACTTCAACACAGAACATTTTGGAGATGCTCTCTATGATGTTCCTGGTGCAGTCTCAGCTTACGTTTTTCTGAATGTTTTTGGTGAAAGTGCGGTGGCCCTGGCGGGGGACAAGAATACAGGCTGGGGACATTTTCAAAACAAAATGTCTGCTTTAGTACCTGTAAAGATTATATCTAAAGTGCAAGGAAATCTCTTTAATAAGTGACATAAAATATTACCTTTTCAGGTACTTTTACAAAATTTCAATTTAGAGTCAACAGCACTCAACCACATTCAAAACTTGCTTGAGGTGCTAATCGTTGAGAGACACAATCTAAGGGTCATGTTAAATATTGGTCACCCTAAATTTCTCAAAGAATATAACTACATTAAGGCTACTGAAAGGAAAGTAGGTGCATATTTTCTCAGCCCACAAACCTCCAAGGGGGAAAATAGACTAGACCAGCCAGCTGTAGGGGACCTAATCACAAAAGATGTGAGTAGAGAGCAGGCGTTCAGCCTCAGTGGAGAATGGGAATGTTTGGGAACCACAGGGGAGAAATTTCATCTTATGAACTTATTTTACGTAGTGAGAGTGGGAAGGGAGTGTGGTAATGTGGAAGCTATACAAGTGCTTGCGAGTCAACCAAGTGGTACAGGATTCTGCATCTTTCAAAAGACCTAATCTGGGCTCCTCTGGATGTTGGGACAGAGGTTACTGATATTCTTTCTGCTAGTCTCATAATGACTAGTTCAGAAATGGGAGCAGGCCGTGTTCCTGCAGAGGACACACATAGCAAATCTATCTGGGAAAGACAAAGGTAGGAAATGGACACGGGGGCTCAGAGCAATGACCCAGAGATGGCTTTAGAAGTCTATAGGGGTACAGCTGAAAACACACATCCATTTTCATCTTTACAGTTCAAATACATTTAAAAACTAAAGCAATTTCCTGGGCAAAGCTATAACACAAACCAGGCCTTTATCCTGTGATTTGCACTTAAGGAGTACACATAATTAGACGTGTGTTAATCTGATCAAGTTCCTTTCTTAAATGCTGCATTTCAAAACATTTTCAAATCAAAGAAAAATGAGATAGTGGCTCAAGATAGCTGACATTTAAAAAAAACCCAGCATATGAGTAACATATTTAGAGCTATATTCATTGCATCTCCTCGGTAATTTTAGTATTCATTAGTGTCTTCATCTCCCAATGGAACAAAACTCATGAATGTCATTAGTATATTGTTTTAGTCCTGTTCTAGTTAATTAATAAAGATATTAAATATAACCATTTACGAAACCTGTGCCTCCAGCATATATTTTAGCATTGCCTCTTCAGTGGGATCTTAGTATTTTAACAATTCCCTCTGTGATATTTTGATATGTTTATGATTTAAAAATGCTATGAAGTTATTCATCAGGGTGTTGCAGCAGAGCTTGTGACTTGACCAAAAATCTTTTCAGTTGAAAACATATCCACAGAGTAGCCATTGATATTGGGAAACATCTTCAAGTTTTAAATTATGTGCTATCACATACCATTCTTTCATTATAGAGCAAGAAACCCAGAACAAAATAAAAAATATCTCAACCAATGCTTCAGTGGATTATCACTCTTCAAAGTGCCAGTTTTGTTTTGGAGAATCATTCTTATGTTTCAATTGGTTTTTCCATTTCATAATAAAAACCTACTCAAAAATACTAATGTTTAAAATGATCATTGTAGAGAGGTAGGAAAATAGGAAAAGCAGAAAAAAAAATCCCAACAACAATAATAACATAATCTCCACTGTTCAGAGACATCTGCTGTTATCAAACTATATTTTTTATTTGTTATTACGCAATTTTGGAAGACTCTGAAAAAAAACCTCAGCTTGGTATACACAAACCATCTAGTGAACAACGGCAGAATCTTACCACCTAGTTAGTTCTTTTCAGTTTGCAGATGGGTGAAGGAAGTCAGCCCCCAAAAAGAATGCTGCCCTTTAAATTATTCCTCTCTACTTTTCTTCATCCAGTGACTACATACTGCTTTGATTACTGCAGGGCTTTGCTTAAGCTGTTGACAGTGATTTTTCTTTTAAAAAAGAACTCTAGGGAGAAAATAGCTTAAAAATTGCATAGGATATTCAGAGAGCAAGAATAAAGGAAAACAAAACTTCAGCATCAGGATTTGAACTTCGGGCTTCCTCAGTGGTTGACAGAGAACACCTAATGTGGAATGTAATTTTTCTCCAAACTTTAACATCTGCTAAACACACAATGACCAAGTGGCTTACATTTGTTAGATATTTGTTTAATGAGTTGTATTTGGATGTGACATTTGTGACTGAAAGCTAGAGGTCTAGATCAAGTGTCTGTGATCTCGTGAGATGGAGCTTTAAGTTCTAGATTATATCAAATGTGATATCCTAGTCCAAGTTGATAGAACTAAGATTTCCCTGGCTTTCGGTTCCGCTTAAGGTGAAAACATAGGTGAGGTATTTGGAGAACGAAATGGAGTCCACACTAAGAGTCATCAAAACAATCTCCCTTTACTGACAAAAAACACTAAGTATTCAAAATCCAGAACAATGTCAAACAATCGAAAAAAGGTACGAGATATTACAATATAAATTAATAAAATAGGTGTTGAAATCAAAGGAGCTCTGGTTTAATTAAAGCTCTGTTTAAATTAAAGGAGATCTTTGTTAAATTCAGAGTTCATTCACATGTCTAGAGCACACAATCACGCTTCAGAGAGTAACACAAATGATTTAGGGGAAAAGTAGATTTGTGAGTGTTGGAGGGAGTGGGATGGGAAATGGGAACGTGAGAAATTTGCAAAATGACAGGGCGCTGGGGAAGTGGTGGGTTCTTTCCAGTCTCTCAGCATTAGCTGAGGGAAAGAAATGGACAACAGAACTTGTGAGTTCTTAAAAAGCAGTAGGTTCCATTCCTCGCTGGTAATCAGAATCACTTGGGGAGTGTATTGAGAATACAGATTTCCAGGCCCACTGCACTCCTTGAGTCAAGAGGAGCCTTGTAATCTAGATTTTAATAAAAGAAGCCTCAAGTGATTCTGATGAGAAGCCAAATTTGGAGCCACATTGTTACCCACACTGATGTCTTGTTAGCACTTCATTAAGAAGTGTTAAACTCTTGGAAATTAAGGTTTTCCCAGGAGATTAAAAAAGTGTTTTCTATTTAAATTCAAACATACTAATCAGAAGTCCATAGATAGCACGGAACTTCTATGAAATTTTTTGGTGATCATTTTCAACTGCTGAGTTTTCCTTCAATCGCGAACATTTTTTAACTGGCTGTGGACATTTATTAAAATATAGGCCTCAAACTGTCCAAATTGTGTCAGGGTAAGTAAAATAAGAATGGCTCAAAATGTTCCTTGAAACCTTGCTGAGGCACTATTAATATTTAGAATTTTGTGGTAGGTAAGTATAAAAACAGGTCATATGTAACATTTTTTTCCATTCCTTTTTAAGACTTCTCCATATATTTAACCTCTTTTCACTTCTATACTTACAGTTAGGTTTCTTTATAGCTTTACACTTATAATTGAAAGTAGCCTTAGTTATGGTTGAAAGTAGCGTCTATAGGTTATTCAGTTGTTAGTTAATTGTTCAACACACATTTTTCTTTTCCCCTCAAATGAATTTCCAAGAGGAGCCTAGATTTTACTTGTTTAATATCCACAATATTCAAAGTCGGTATTTTACGTCTAGTGGACTCTCAATAATGACTTACTCAATAGAGTTTTAAAGCATTGAATTTTCTCAATTGAGCAAAGTATATATACCTGTGCTGTTCAATACAGCAGCCATTAGCCACATGTGGCTATCTAAATTTAAATGAACCAAAATTAAGTACAATTAAAAATTCAGGGGTTTTTTGTTTTCTCCTTTTTTTGCTGGGCAAGAGTCACCCTGTTGCCAATCCTCCTCTTTCTTTTTTTTTCCTTCCAAAAGCCCCAGTTTGTAGTTGTATATCTGCTTGTAAGTCCTTCTAGTTCTTCTATGTGAGCTGCCACCACAGCATGGCTACTGACAGACAAGTGGTGTGGTTCTGCTCTTGGGAACCAAACCTGGACCACCAAAGTGGAGCATGCTGAACTTTAACTACTAGGCCATCAGGGCTGGCTCTAAAATTCAGTTCTTTACCTGCACTAGCCACATTTCAAGTGTTCAATAGTCATATGTGGCTCCCATATTGGATAGCACAGATACATAACATTTTCATCAATGTAGAAAATTCTATTGAACAATGCTATTCCATACAAACCCTTTCTTCTTCCTCCTACCCTACCTCCCTCCCTTCTTTTCTTCCTCCAGTTGTTCACCATTCTCTTAATAAATATATATTAGATATCTTCTAATGCATCAGACAATTTATGCTAGAGCTATACTGGTGTAAATGAGTGTAATGATCCCTGCCCTCAAGGAGCTAATGGTGTAGCTAATAAGCCATTTAGCATGTACATATTGCAATGACTACATAGCATATTCTATTCAAAAAATGCATTCATTAAATGCTTTGAATATATGAGCAGTTTACATGTTAACTATACTAATTTTTTCAATAAACTGTCCTATGTTATAAATCTCCATTTTACAGATGAAAATACTAAGTTACAGAAAAGTTCTAATTTATATGTACCCAGGCCATACTGCCACACTGACTGGTAAATATTTGGAATGTCATCCTTAAAAAGGTTCTTGTTTATGCAGAATACAGAGCATATGCAGTTAAGTATTTTTTGCTGTTGTTCATTAAAACTTTCCTCCAAACATTTGTTAAATTGACACTATGTTAGGAAACACATGAACATATTATAAAAATATCCAAGTCCTATCACCAAGAAGTTTATAGACCACTGGGGAAATAGAGACATAGATAATAACAATACAAAGTAATAGATGCTTCATTGCAATTAAGTAAAAGAACAAATGGGAGCATGGAAGTATCCCAGACTCTCTGTGGTGATTAGGGAATGTTTCAGTGAAAAAGTGCACTTAATCTTGGAAAACGCTGTAAGAAGTCCTTTCCAAGAGGAGAGGACAGAAAAAAATAGAGAAATAGGAAACACCTTGGCATATTCTGGAACATACCACAAGTCAGAGATCAATCTTCTTTTCTGGTTACAGTGAAGCAGATGAGTCAGCTACCAGATCCTTCATCCTGGTTTGCAGCTCTGGTGACTACTTTCGATGTGCACGTTTCCCCCCATTTGGAAACTATTTATTTATTTAAATTTAATAGACTTCATTTCTTAGAGTACTTTTAGGTTTACAGAAAAATTGAACAGAAAGTGCAGAGGGTTCCCAATACCCTATCCCAACAGTTTACCCTATTATTAACATCTTGCATTGATGTCCTACATTTATTACAGTTGATAAACAGATATTGATACATTATTATTAAGTAAAGTTCATAGTTTACATTAGGGAACATCTTTGTGTTGTACAGTTTTACAGGGTTTGCCAATTGTCTAATGTCACATAGCCACCACTACAGTATCATACAGAAGAGTTTAATTGCTTTAAAAAATCCCCTATGTTGTGTCCATTCATCTCTCCCCCTTCCCTCACCCTCTAGTAGCCATTGATCTTTTTACTGTTTCTGTAGTTTTACCGCTCCCAGAATGTCATGTAGTTGGAATCATACAGTATGTGGCCTTTTCTGGCTGGCTTCTTTTATGTAGCACTATGTATTTAAGTTTCCTCCATCTCTTTTCACGGCTTGATACTTCATTTCTTGTTATCACTGAAGAATATTCCATTGGATGATTGTATCTTTTTGTTTTTCCGTTCACCTATTGAAATACATTTTGGTTGCTTCCAATTTTTGACAATTATGAGTAAATCTGCTATAAACATCCCTGCGCATGTTTTTGTGTGGAAATAAGTTTTCAGCTCGTTTGGATATATACCAAGAAGCACAACTGCTAAATTATATGGTAAGACTATGTTTAGTTTTGTGAGAAACTGCCAAACTGTCTTCCAAACTGGCTGTACCATCTTGCATCCCCACCAACAATGAATGAGTGTTCCTCTTGCTCCAAATCCTCGCCAGCATTTAGTGTTGTTGGTGTTTTGGATTTGGGCCATTCTAATAGGCGTGTAGTGGCATCTCATTGCTGTTTTAAGTTGTAATTCCCTTATGACATATGATGTCATATGTTTACTTTCCATCGGTACATCTTCTTTAGTGAGGTGTCCGTTTAGATCTTTTGCTGACTTTTTAATTGGGTTGTTCATTTTGTTGTTGTTGTTATTGTTGAGGGTTAAGCGTTCTTTATACGTTTTGGATACAAGTCCCTTATCAGATGTGTTTTTTGCAAATATTTTCTCCCAGAGTGTGGCTTGTCTTTCCATTCTCTTAACAGTGTCTTGTGCAAAATAGAAGTTTTTTTATTTTAATGAAGTCCAGCTTATCTGTTTTTTCCTTTCATGGATGATGCTTTTAGTGTTGTATCTAAAAACTCATTGTGAAACCCAAGATCACCTAAATTTTCTCCTCTGCTATCTTCTAGAAGTTCTATAATTTTGCATTTTACAGTTAGGTCTATGATTCATTTTGAGTTAATTTTCACAAAGCTCGTAAGGTCAGTGTCCATATTCATTTTTTTAAATCTGAATGTGCAGTTGTTACGCACTATTTGCTCAAAAGACTATCCTTTCTCCATTGGATTGCCTTTGCTCCTTTGTCAATGATCAGTTGCTTATATTTGTGTGGGTATTTTTCTGGGCTCTTTAGTCAATTAAATTGATCTGTCTATTCTTTGGCAACTCCACACTGTCATGATTACTGTGGCTTTATGGTGAGTCTTGAAGTTGAGTATTGTCCGTCCTCCCACTGGGTTATTCTTTTGCAATATTGTATTGGTTACTTTGGGTCTTTTGCCTCTCCATATAAATTTTAGAATCATTTTGTCAATATCCACAAAGTAACTTGCTGGGATTTTTACTGGGATTGCATTGAATCTATAGATCAAGTTGGGAAGAATAACATCTTAACAATATTGAGCCTTCCTATCCATGAACATGAAATACCTCTCCATTTATTTAGATCTTCTTTGATTTCTTTCATCAGAGTTTTGTAGTTTTCCTTATACAGGTCTTGTACATATTACTTAGGTTTATGCCTAAGTATTTAATTTTTTGGTGCTAACATAAATGTTGTTGTGTTTTTTAATCTCAAATTCCAATTGTTCACTGCAGGTATATAGGAAAGCAACCGACTTTCGTATATTAACCTTGAATCCTGCAGCCTTGCTATAATTGCCTATTAGGTCCAGAAGATATTTTTTTGTCAGTTCTTTGAAATTTTCTATGTAGACAATCATGTCATCTGCAAACAAAGACAATTTTATTCCTTTCCTCCCAATTTGTATACATCTTATTTCCTTTTTTTGGCTTATTTTACTGCATTAGTTAGGTGTTCCAGTACAATTTTGATAAGGAGTGGTTATAGGGGACATCCTTGCCTTGTTCTTAATCTTAAGGGGAAAGCATCTAGTTTCTCACCGTTAAGAACGATGTTCAGGGGCTGGCCCAGTGGCACAGTGGTTAAGTGCACACGTTCTGCTTTGGCGGCCTGGGGTTTGCTGGTTGGGATCCCGGGTGCAGACATGGCACCACTTGGCAAGCTATGCTGTGGTAGGCGTCCCACATATAAAATAGAGGAAGATGGGCTCGGATGTTAGCTCAGGGCCAGTCTTCCTCAGCAAAAAGAGGAGATTGGCAGTAGATGTTAGCTCAGGGCTAATCTTGCTCAAAAAAAAAAAAAAAAAAGGAATGATGTTCATTATAGTTTTTTTTTTTGTAGATGTTCTTTATCAAGTTGAGTAAAGTTCCCTTCTGTTCCTAGTTTACTGAGAGCTTATCATAAATGGATGTTGGATCTTGTCAAATGCTTTTTCTGCATCTATCAATATGACCATATGATTTTTATTCTTTAGCCTGTTGATGTAATGGATTGTATTAATTTACTTTCAAATTTCGAACTACCCTTGCATACCTGGAATAAATGACATTTGGTTGTGGTATATAGTCCTTTTTATACATTGTTGTATTTGATTTGCTAATAATCCTCAGCAAACTGAAGATTTTGCATCTATGTTCATCAGAGATATTAATTGGTAGTTTTCCTTTCTTGTGATATCTTTGCCTGATTTTGGTATTAAGGTGACGCTGGCCTCATAGAATGAGTTAGGAGGTATTCATTCTGATTCTGTTTTTTGGAACAGATCGCAGAGAACTGGTATCATCTGTTTCTTAGATGTGGTGAAATTCACTAGTGAAACCACCTTGGCCTGGTGCTTTCTGTTTTGAAAGGTTGTAGGCCAATTTAGATTATCTATTTCTCCTTGTGTAAGTTTTGGTAGATTGTGTCTTTCAAAGAATTGGTCCATTACATCTGAATTATCAAGTTTGTGGGCGTAGAGTTGTTCAAAATATTCTTTTATTATCCTTTTAATGTTCATGGGATCAGTGGTGCTGGCCTCTCTTTCATTTCTGATATTAGTAATTTGTGTCTTCTCTCCTTTTTTTCTTGGTTAGCCTGACTAGATTTCTTGATCTTTTCAGAGTACCAGTTTTTGTTTTCTTTGATTTTCTCTATTGATTTCCTGTTTTCAATTTCAATGATTTCTGCTCTGATTTTCGTTATTTCTTTTTTCTGCTTGTTTATATTTAATTCGTTCTTCTTTTTCTAGTTTCCTAAGGTGGAAGCTTACATTATTGATTTTAGACCACTCTTCTTTTCTAATATATGCATTCAATGCTATAAATTTTTCTCTAAGCACTTGTTTTGCTAGATCCCGCTAATTTTGATAGGTTCTATTTTTATTTTCATTAAGTTAAAAAGATTTTTAAATTTCTCTTGAGAGTTCGTCTTTGATCTATGTATTATCTAGAATTATATTGTTTAATCTCCAAATATTTTGGGATTCGCCAGTTATCTTTCTTTTGTTGATTTCTATTTTAATTCCATTGTGATCGGAGAGTATACTTTTTATGATGTCTATTCTTTTAAATTTGTTAAGGTGTGCTCTATGACCCAGAATGTGAACTATCTTGGTGAATGTTCCATGTGAGCTTGAGAAGAATTTCTATTCTACTGCTGTTGGATCAAGAATTCTATAAATGTGAGTTAGATCTGGTTGATTAATAGTACTTTTCAGTTCAACTATGTCCCTACTGATTTTCTGCCTGCTCTATCTGTCAATTACTGAGAGTAGGGTGTTGAAGTCTCCAATTATAATAGTGGATTTATCTATTTTTCCTTGCGTTCTATCAGGTTTTTCCTCAAATATTTTGATGCTCTCTTAGGAATGTGCACATTAAGGACCTTTATGTTTTATTGGGAAATCAACCATTTTATCATTATGTAATGCACTTCTTTATTAGTGATAATTTTCCTTGCTATGAAAGCTGCTTTGTCGAAAATTAATATTGCTGCTCTAGCCTTCTTTTGATGAGTGTCTGCCTGGTATATCTTTCTCCATCCCTTTCCATTAAATTCATCTATCTTTGTATGTATATATATATGTTTTTAAGGATTGGCACCTGGGCTAACAACTGTTGCCAATCTTTTTTTTTTTTTTCTCTGCTTTATCTCCCAACCCCCCCGGTACACAGTTGTATATCCTAGTTGCAGGTCCTTCTAGTTGTGGGATGTGGGACGCCACCTCAACGTGGCCTGACGAGCGGTGCCATGTCCGCGCCCAGGATCCGAACCCTGGGCCACCGCAGCAGAGCACGTGAACTTAACTGCTCGACCACGGAGCCGGCCCCTATCTTTATATTTAAAGTGACTTTCTTGTAGACAACAACTCATTTGGTCTTGTTTTTTTATATCCTCTTACAATCTCTATCTTTCAATTAGTGTATTTAGACCATTCACATTTAAAGTGTTTATTGGTATATTCGGATTAGTATCTGCAATATTTGAGACTTTTTTCTACTCATTGCTCTTTTTGTTTCTTGCTTTTTTTTTTATCTTCCACTCTTTCTCTGCCTTCTCTGGTTTTAATTGAGCATTTTATATGACTCCATTTCCGCTCCTGACTTAACATATCAATTATACTTAAAAAAAAATCTTTTTTCATGGTTGCCCTAGAGTTTGCAATATACATTTACAATTAATCCAGGTCCACTTTCAAATAACACTATACTGTTTCACAAGTAGTGCATATACCTTATAACAGAGTATTCCCAATGCTGCCTTCCATTTCTTACTACGTAGTTGTCATTCATTTCACTTATACAAAAGCTGTAATCACTGAACACATTGTTGCTACGATTATTTTGAACAAATTGTTACCTGTTAGATCAATTAAGAGTAAGAAAAACAGAAGACTCTCTAATAAATGAGAAGACTCATTTATTCCTTCTTTAACACTTTTTCTTTCTTTATGTATATTCAACTTTCTGATCTATATCATTTTCCTTCTCTCTGAGGAACTTTTTCTTAGCATTTCTTGCAAGGCAAGTCAACTGATGACAAATTTCTTCAATTTTTGTTTGTCTGAGAAAGTCTTTATTTCTCTTCACCTTTGAAGAATTTTTGTTAGATATAGAATTCTAGAGTAGCCATTTGTTCTTTCAGTACTTTAAATATTTCACTTCACTCTCTTCCTGCTTGCACAGTCTCTGAAAAGAAATCTGATTTAATTCTTACCCTTGTTCCTCCGTTGGTAAGGCAATTTTTCTCTGGCTTCTTTCAAGATTTTCTCTTTGTTTTTGATTTTCTGAAGTTTGAATATGATATGCCTAGATGTCAATTTTTGGTATTTATCCTGCTTATTCTTCTCTGAGCCTCCTGGACCTGTGGTTTGGTGTGTGGCTTTAATTTTGGAAAATTCTCAGCCATTAAAACTTCAAATATTTCTTCTGTTCCTTTCTTTCTTTCCTCTCCTTCCAGTATTGATATTATGTGTATGTCACATAGTATCTTTTTGATATTACATAATCACATAATATCACCTTTTGTAATTGTCCCACAGTTCTCGGATATTCTGTTGTCTTTTTTTTCTCTTTGTATTTCAGTTCTGGAAGTTTCTATTGATATATCTTCAAGCTCACTGATTCTTTCCTCGGCTGGGTACAGTCTACAGATGAATCCATCAAAGACATTCTTCATTTCTATTACAGTGTTTTTGATTTCTAGCATTTTCTTTTGATTCTTTCTTAGAGTTTCCCTCTCTCTGCTTACATTACTTATCTTTTCTTACATGTTGTCCACTTTTTTCCATTGGATCCCTTAGCACACTAATCATAGTTATTTTAAATTCTCAGTCTCATAATTCCAAAATCTCTGCCATATCTGAGTCAGGTTCTGGTGCTTGCTTTGTCCATTCAGACTGTGCTTCTTGTCTTTTAGTATGCCTTGCAATTTCTTTTGGGAGCCAGACATGGTGTATCAGGTAGATAGGCTTTACTATGAGATTTAGGTTTATCTGGCTAAGAGTTAGGCTGTGTTTACTGTTTCCTGTAATTGTGGTGTCAGAGGCTAAAATTTTCCCCAATGTCCTTGTTTTTTCTCCCCTATTATCTTTGAGGTTTCCTAGAAACTCCTATTTAGGGTCTGAAACATCCAGTTCTTTCAGCTGTGATACTCCATTATTATACACGAGCCCTATTGACGTGGTGGTAAGGTGGAGAGGAGACGATTCTATAGTTCTGTGATTAGGTCTCAATCTTTTAGTGAGCCTGAGTTGAGTATTTCCATTCTGCCACATGGAAGGCTGGAGAGGGCTGGGCTGGGTATATCCCTTCCCCCATGTCAGGCTTTGGTAAAACCCCAGTTAATTAGGACCTAGTAAAATAGTTTCCCTTGAGGGCAGGACTTTTTAAGGAGAACAGAGAGCTCTCAAAAGTGTTACTTTTCCCCTCACTATCCCTAAAGTATGAGAGTATTTTTCTCTGATCTTTATAGTGAGAACCTGGTAGGGCTCTTGGAGATAAAACTCAAGAAAGTATATGTGCGTGGGGGAGTAGTTGCTAAGAATGGGCCCCCTTGGAGTTTTTAACTCACAAGTTAGTCTACACTGAGCCTCCAGCAATTGTTCAATTACAATGTAAAGTTTTCCTACTATTCTAGCTCCAGCTGTGGACTTCTGCTCTTGGGCTTTTGCTCCCAGTAAGCTGTGATTCTTTGTATCTGCCTATCTGTCTCTCCAGTTTTGGGGACAAGAGTTTGCCCTGTGACCTCAATTCTCTGATCAATCTAAGAAGAATTATTGACTTTCAGTTTGAGAACAGCTCTTTTCTTGTTGTGAGAACATAAGTGAGTACTTCCAAGCTCTTTACATGTCAGACCTGAAACTGGAAGTCAGAACTACAGACGTCTCCAACTTACAATGTTTCAACTTATGGTTTTTCAACGTTATGATGGTATGAAAGTGATACTCATTCAGTAGAAACCATACTTCAATTTTGAATTTTGATCTTTTCTCAGGCTAGCAATATGCAGTATGATATTGTCTTGTGATGCTGGGTAGTGGCATCCCAGTCAGCCATGTAATCACAAGGGTAAACAGCCAATACAATTACAACCATTCTGTACCCATACAGCCATTCTGTTTTTCACTTTCAGTACACTACTCAATAAATTACATGAGATATTCAACGCTTTAGTGTAAATTAGGTTTTGTGTTAGATGATTTCGCCTAACTGTATGCTAATGTAAATGTTCCGAGCACGTGAAAGGTAGGCTAGGGGAAACTATGATGTTCGGTAGGCTGGGTGTATTAAATGCATTTTTGACTTATATTTTCAACTTATGTTGAGTTCATCAGGATGTAACCCAATCATAAGTCGAGGAAGATCTATGTTTCTTTTTAAGAGTAGACTCTCTGTTCTAACTTAACAAGTAGTTTTCAGATGCAACCTTTCTTCCTACTTGACCTTAAGTTTCCAATATAATTCTTACTATGTGTATTTTCCAATGCACTGTTGATTAACCTTAGACCTGCTACTGTTAAGTTCTAGACTGCCAGTCAGTGGCACATCTCAGTTTTTGGACAATATGTTTTGACTTTCATACCATGCTGAACTATTTTGAAAATCCTCCCCCCAAAAACCTCAGGAATTGGTGGCATCAATTACCTCTGGCATTGGGGACAAAGGGTGGAGACTCTGAGTTTCCAATCAGTTTTTTAGTTCCTTTGGTCTTAATCATGACCAAACAAATAAGATTTAAGGAAAGTCTGAAGGTTCTTGTTTCCATTTAAAATTGTAATGTCCTGACCTAGGCATGGAATGGAAAATCATTTTCTAGCTTGGCTTTCTCTATCCTATCATGTCTCTAAACAATTTGTGCCACGTGGCAAGAGGTACTGCTATGGATCTAATTGTGTCCCCCTCAAATTCTTATTTTGAAGCCTTGAAGCCCTAACGTCTCATGTGACTATATTGGAGATAAGGCCTTTAGGGAGCTGATTAAGGTCAAATGAGATCATAAAGTTTGAGTTCTGATCAGATATAATTGATGTCCTTATAAAAGAGAAAGAAACAAACAGAAATCTCTCTCTCCACCATGTGAAGACTCAGCAAGAAGATGGCCACCTGCAAGCCAGGAAGAGAGCTCTCACCAGAAACTGAACCCTGCCAGAACCTTGGTCTTGGGCTTTCCAGCCTCTAAGACTGTGCGAAAATAAATTTCTGTTGTTTAAGCCACCCAATCTATGGCATTTTGTTATGGCAACCTAGCAGATTAAGACAGTCCTTTGTTGAAATGTGAGCTTGGTGGAATATAAAGATAAAGTGGCTGCAGTGTTTCCAGCTACTGTTTTCTCTCATGCACTCTTGGATCTCCCTTTCCAGTATAGCAATATGATCTTATGAAGATTCTATAGCTTCGTGGCAACTTTTGGTTATTAAAATTTAGTTCAAATTAAAGCATTAATTTCAAAGTTATTTTAAATTTCATCTCCTTTCCTTATCCTCAGGTCAGACTTGAGTGGCAGTCCTGATTATTGGGTTTGAGCTGGGAGGTTTGGGCAGGGTCTGGCTCTGAGATACGTCTCTCCCCTATCTCTTTAAAGCTTAACCCTCTCTGTGGCTATTCCTGCTTCTATGACTAATATTGACAGGCTAAAGATGCCCTCTGTGGCAGTGCCCAAATACTGATTTGCTCATTGGACACACATGTATGTTCTTCATGGGTCTCTAAGAAGCCTGTCTATTATGCTGTTCCATGGCAAGAGAGGACCCCATGTAATAGAACATCCCATAGCATCTTGCTGCTGTGGTGCCTCACCTGGTAGCCAGCTTCCTTGATTGGACATTAGCAAAATTGCTCTAGCCAGGTAACCTTGGCAGTGACCACTGGAAACTCATACATTTTTCCCATGCCCAAAGTAGGGAATTCGGATTGCTCTACTGTCTTCCTCTCTCTCTCTCTGATTGTCCATATGTGTTTAACCTTATTCTCCCTTCTCAGAAAAGCACACAGGTGAAGTATTAAACAGTGTTTAAGCTCTTAATTTATGTCAAAAAAGGAGATCTGTAGGAATGAAGAAGACTTCTTAAAACAAGAACCAGCTAATGGCCTTGTGAACTTGTTTTTGTAATCCTCTAATTCTTGAATTGTTATTCAGCTTCCACAGGGTGACTCTTTTACTTCATTCATTCAACAAATATTTATTGAGCATCCAAAGTACGTAAGGCACATAAATAAAAATATCCAGAATTGTCCTTGTCCTCAAGGTATCTAAGGAGAGCTAAAATAGATACATAAATATTTTAATATCAAGGTAAAAGATAATAGGTGACATAAGAGTGTTGTGAGAATTCAAAGAGGAAGAAATAACTCTTTTGACTCACCTAGGAAAGACTTCATAAAGAACAGGACAGTAGAACAGGGTCGGATTTGTATATTCAGAGAAAGAAAGGATATTCTAGATTACAATACAAAAACATATAAACAAAAGCATAGAAATGGAAAAACACTTGAAATTATTGGCGAAAAGATATATTTTTAGGGTATCCCTCTTTGATGTTAAGTAAGTATCGGAAGTAGAAAGACATAAAGAAAAAGAAGAGGAGTAATAAGAGTAAGAAGAACTAATTAAACAGTTGGATTTTTCCACCTTTAAGCAGTTCTGTGTAGCACTTGGTGAAAAGTGGATACTGATAAAGATGTCTCAGCAGCTTGACTGCTAAATTTCAAGTATTCTTAAACTTCTCCTTTTTTCTGCTAAATTAATAGGCAGTAGAATAAAGAGTTTTGAAAAATAGCTTTACATCTTTTTTATTTTTTCCTAATTGATCAACTATTCCTTATGTATGTCTAGTCACCATGAGAAATATAAAGAATTGTAACATATCATCTCACTCTACAAGGAGCTTAAATTTTATCTTTTCCTTTCCCTGATTTGTTTTGTTTTTACCCAGATAGCAAAATAATTGACACTAATGAGCCTAATTAGATTACACTTTTTTATTCAGCCCCTCCATTGTTACTGTTCTGCCCAGTCCTGTCATTAAGAAAACGTGAGAATAACTTCCAACATAGTGTTAACCTGAACTATTACTACTGGAACAAACCTTCCGAAAAGTTTTATTATACCTCTTTTATCATGGATAGCCAAGAATGACTTTTTGAATTTCTAATTGGCATATTATTTCTCTGTGATTTCCATTAATTTGCAGTGACTACTTTTATCAAACATATATGTATGCCCTACAGAGATTTTTAGAATAAACTTCCAATCAAACCACTACTCCCATTTCAAAAATGAAGATAAACCAGGTCTAAGAAACTGAGTAAAACAAAGCCCCATTTATTACATGAATTTTAATTTTAGGAAGATATCTTACATCAGCCGTTCCAGTTTAATTGGTTTAACCTTTCCTATTGGTTACTGTGGACAAGGCACATTTGAACGACTGTAAGGCAGAGAGGCTTGTCAGAACAGTCCGTTCCTCAGCAGATGGTGACTACATCCCATTTAACAATGTAAGTGCTACCTGTAGATGTCACTATTCCCTTACAATTCTTCTTAGTAACCGACACCGGCCCCCCCCCCCCCCCCCCCCCCAGAGTTACAGGAATGGATATTTGAAGGGATGTTGAATTTCTGTTTTCTAAACAGAGAATTGAAAGGTGAGATTTCCCAGAATATGAAGTATAAAATTGCAAATCAGGACGTAATACACACACACACACACACACACAGACCAGAAGCAGTGCTTTCAAAGGTAGATAATTATATTTACCACCTTTGTTTCATTAGTCAATTGGATAATCTTTCAGGTTAGAAACAAGATCAAACCAAGAATGTGGCCGTTATCTCTCTTTTCTTCTTTATTTATGAAAGATCTGTAAAATCTTAGCCCCAAAATAAACAAAATCATGTTTCAACAACTGTTTTCTCATAAAATCTTAGAGGAGTTGAATAAAATGGATTTGTTGTTTTTTAAAAAAAAGAGTGTGAAAATGATGCTTTCATGGGTTAATTAATGGCAGAAGAAATATAAACAAATATGCCTGTTTTTAAGAATAGATTTTTGCTTTGGCAGCCTTTTGCCTGAGAACCGGAATTGACAAAAGCCCAAAAACTAGGTGTGAGTGATTTGTTGTCCTCTATCCACTCAGTTGTGTGACATAGCAGTTAACACACAGGATGGGATGCTGTATAAGACATCCATGAGAGCAGTATAGGAATTTTAGGGGAGCTGAGAGCTCAAGTGCAATCCCTGAAGCAGAATATGGATGTTGAAAGAGCAGGAAATCAACGGGCCTGGGTAATAAGGTTTTGGCAGTTTTCCTTCTCGCACTGGGCTACCAGACAGTGGGCCCAGTTTTTTGTTTATTGGGCAGTCATGCCCCTTTCACTAATTTGGGCCTAGGGATCACTCTATCACAGCTTGTAGCATACTAAAGTGTTCCAGGTGGGAAAAGAAGGATACTCAGCAGTGACTTAGGTGTCTTACAAGTCCAAGAAGGTCATCTTTACCCTGACTGCAAAAGACAGACCTCCCCCAGTGAGAGAAACACAGCCAGAGCTGAAGCAGTAAATGATCTCAGCTTTTCAAAAGCAAAGAAAGTTGGAGAAAGGAAGCTTCAGTTAATTAAAATCAGCTTTTCAGGTAGGAAAGTGCATGTCCAGGTTATCCTCTGGTTGATGCTGATTGCCAAAAGGCATGGCTCAAAAAAATTCCACTGGATCAACAGGAGGATTACAGAGTCATATCCTTCTACACGTAGGCACAGAAGAGAGAAAAAATCAAATAAGTCATGCAATTGGAAGGACCATGAGTGAAAAAGTAAGAAAACAAAAATAAATAAAGTAAGATGCGTAGAATGGAAAAGTCTGAAATAAACCCTACAGATGGATATAGATTTGGGCAAAAGTCAATAGCAGCAAGGCATAACTGAAGCAGAATTGAAGCCAGGGGTAGCCACTGCCAGTGCTATTAAGGCCTTGCATTGTAACTATTTGTGAATATGCTTCATACTCCTTATTAGGCAGTAACTTCTTAGAGGGCCAAAACAGAGTCATTTATCTTTGTTCCCCCCATAGCATCTAGCAATCATCCGGCATCTAGTAAATTCTCAAAAACATTCGTTTATTAAGTGGGAAAGCAAAGTGGGAAAAACAAATAGGATGTGGATAGTTCTTGGATGCTGTCAATGAAAAACAATAGGATGTCAAAAAGTAGTTTGAACGTATTAACTTGGAGATTGTGAAAAAGTTGGTGCTATTGTCAGATACCTGGAATGTAGAAGGGATATTCAATTTGTAAACAAGAGATTCATTTCCTTTAAGGATATGTGGAGATGGTCCATATTTTATGGAGGAATATATAATAAACTGGGCTTAAATCTGACTGGTTGGAAATACAAGATATTAAGAAAGAGGCTGGAGAGGCAGATTTGGGATGTCTTAGTGGAGAGAGCACATTTAAATCTTCAGAATGGGTGAACTCCCTGAGGGAACGTGTATAACATATTACGTATATGAGGAAGAACTAAAGATTTGGGGATCTGTGGAGTCGACAGGTGGGAGAAGAAAGAAGACTCAGAGCCAACTTAAGAGAGAATAGTGTCATATTAGCTGAGAAAAGAAAATGGTCAAAAAGGCAACCATGCTACAAGAATGAATGGCATATAGTAAAGGAAGTTAGATGGATAAATTAAAAATACCCAACAATAAACCCCTTCACTGAATTCTCCCAAGAGGTCTTTAGTTGCCTAAGAGAGCTACCTTGCTATGTTCTAGTCCACATATAAGTTAGATTTGGACAGTCAGGATGGAGTTGGAGGAGGAGGTAAGTGGGGCAAGTGGTGAGGAAATGGAAACCACATGAATAGGTGGAGTGTGTAAAAGAAAGAGCTCTTAACAGATTCATTATGTAAGGTCAAGGTGTATGGAGTGTTTTTTCACTCCGTGGCCCTTTGAGTTTGCCATGCATGACAGAACTAGAACTGAAGCTAGATAACTTCAGATGTGGGTAGCTGAGGAGAGTAAGGAGGATGTAGCATCAAAACATTTATCTGTGATTTTTATATTAAGAGAAAACAAACATTCATTTAGTTTAAAAGTTTTTATACCTTGTTTTTCTGTGTGTGTGTCAGGGGAAGCATGGGATATTCTGAGTCTTTTGAAAGCTCTGCCCTCCCCAGAGGGAAATGCACATTCACACTGAAATTTGCCTGAAATTGTAGAAGACCTACAAATACCTCGCAAAGATTCCAGTGTAAGAAACCTATTTTCGCAAACAGCCTGCGAATTCATTGACTTGACTCTTCAATGGTAAAATCATGGTAAAAATCAGGAGTCCTGAGTTCTAGCTTTACTTCTCCCAGTCCAGCTGTGTTATCATGAAAAGATACTTTGATCTTCTTAGAGGACAATTTCCTTCTTTACAAAATGAGGTCATGAGTCTAAATTATCTTTTAGAGCCCTTTTAGTAAAACATGTTGCATACTATGTTTATACTTTAAAAGCCAATAAAGACTATTGTTACTGAAGTAATTCTTCTCTATTTGTATGATTCTATTTCTTCTCACAAAAAGCATCAGGCCATTCCACAGATTATGAGCTACACATTACAATTTACGCTTACCAGATATTTAGAAGACAGGTGCTAATTGCATTTTAAACCCCCATGTGAACACCAGCTGCTCCTAAATAACTCAGTCTCAGTACATGTTTGAATCTTTCCTGATTTTTCCACTAACTTTAAATTGTCTTTTATAGGAGATACCCCAGAAGCTTGTAGTACACTCACAGCAAGTCACTTTCACCAGGGGAATGGTCAAATTTAACCTCTTAGGAAAGTTAGACCTTTGTTTCTTTTGAACGTTTTGAAGTTCTTCTGCAAAACAAGAATTGAAAGAAGTGAAACAGGCTTCTTCACAGAAATCGAGAGCTTAGTAACAAGAAGAGTGGCAGGGTCAAATGAAGGTGCTCGAGGTTACAGAGAAAGAGAGAAGCGGATGAAGGACTCGGAAGTAAAAGGAGAATGAGGAGACCACAAGCTAGCTGAATTTCTGCACCATTTGATACTGTACCGTGTGAGTAAATCAGGAGTGCCTTCTTAAGAATGAACACAAGGCAAGTTAGTCTCCAGTTGAGAGCACTGAACCTCCAGACTTTTGGAATCTACTTCCTGATTATCTTGAAGGAAAAGGAGAGAAGTTTTATTTGGTTGTTCTCAGCCTAAATTTCCCCTTTAGAGTCATTAAGCAAAAATTTCAGGAAGGCATCTGTCTTCCAAACTAACACTTTTCTGGAACCTTGTAAAGAGACATTTGGGGCAAATATAGTTTACGGAACTTAGCCGGACAGGGTGATTATCCGGATAGCTAACTTCTATGATAGGAATACTTAAGTTATTAGAGATAAATCTAACACGCAGTCAGAAGTTTTAGACTGTGCTTCAAAAAAGGGATAAATATTTGAATACCTGAAAGTCAACAGCAGAACACTCTTATTCCTAAATACTCTTTAGAAAGCCCATCAAGAATCACATAACAATGGATTAAAAAATACTAAGGCATGAAGTTGAGCTGCATTAGAGAACGAGGAGAATTGCACCCTTGCACTGCTGCTTGATTTTGAAACTCGCCATAATTGCTTGCAAAAGGCTGAGGCAGCAGTCACCTAATGGCACTGCAGAGACAGCAAATAATAACCTTCTAGATGATATTTTTAAAACCAAACATTACCAGAATTGCATCTAACAACTGTTTAAAGGACCACGTACTTGATCTATGAAATATTCAGTTCTTTCCAGTACATCTTACAAACTCCTCTGGAAGGTACGCTATCTTCTGTCTCTAAGGAGCTTTAGCATGGTGGATGGAGACAGGTATGCCAAATTTGGGGAGTCTGGAGCTTAGAACATGAAAAGAAACTCAGGGCTAGCCCAGCACATTAGGTGATCCTCTCCACCTCACTTGGAGTGTCAGAATTTTAGCTGGATAATACGTGATCCTCAGCAGTTTAAATATAAACATGTATAAACACTTCAAGGAAATTCTTCCCTCTCTATCCTTTGTTTAGTTCATATATTCATTCATTCAGTTAGCGGACATTTATTGAGGAACAACAATTTTAAGTGCCCAAAATGATAATTGATGCTTTGGATTCAATTATCCTGTATTGAAGAAGCTCAGAGTTTAGTCAGGGAGATAGACAAGTAAAGAAAACAGGATTATGTGATGATTTCTACAGCAGTCACAAGGAAAAAGAATCTAACCAGGTGGGCTGAGCTGAGTCAGGATCAACCATTAGTTCACCAATTGGACAAAGCATGGTGCAAATTCAGGATAAAGTTAGTTGTTGCAAACGTTTGGTGATTTTACTTCTTGCCCTTGCTTTTTTTATGGTACCTTTAACATTGTATTATAATTATTTCTTTTCATGTCTGTCTTTCCTACTAGATTATGATGTCTTAAGGGCAGTTCTGATTTCTTTATCGTCTTTTATTCCCAGGGCCTACCTCAGTAGTAGGGGCTCAATAAATATTGTAGAATAAATGACGAACACTATTATCTATCTATCTATCTATCCGTCTAATCTATCCTTATATCTATGGAAACCTGTTTCTCACTAGGGAGTCTTGATTCAAGCAAAAGTATCATATAAGATTTTCCTTGTAGCATCTTTTGATTACACAATAAATTTCCATCATGGAACAGCTCTTTTCTTTCTTATCTCCTATCAGAGAGAGTCTCTAATTTTATGATAGACAATGATGATATGTGAGAAAAATGTCACTGAATCCGGCATAATATAGAAAGAAATTTTTAAAAATATGGATATACTATATGTGAAAATAATAATGATGAATTCTGAACACAAATTTTTCAATTCTTGAATGTTTTCTAACAATAAAAATATTCTGTTTATATGACAGATTCAAACTGTGAAACAGAAGGCATGGTGACAGATTTCGACACCCTGAGATATTGATGAGGCAACTCCATGTAGAGTGGCAGGAACATCAAAAAAGGAGACAGAGCTTTTAAATTTTTAATTGGAAGGGACAAAGACCGTTTATCTTTCCTGAATGGAACTGCTAGAGTGGAATGGATATTATGATCTAGGTGGAAGTATTGGGCAGCAAGTCTTCAAACGAAAGAGAAGGCAAGTGGCCATCTAGGTGCCTGTGGTGAGCAGGGCTGGAAGGAAGGCGGACTTACAACCCTGTGTAAGATATGGTAGCTCAGAAGAGACAGCGATCACCTTAAAATCAGCTATAGAAGCTGGAAAGGTGCTGAAGTGGGGCAGGGAGTGTGGCAAAGTGCCTGCCTAAGGATAGTGGCACTCTCTGGCAATAACTTCAGGTTGCCCTGAAGCAGCAGCTGCCCTGGCAGCAGCAGCAAGGATGTCAGCCATCAGAGGCTCCTGCAGGATGTGTCAACACTGTTCCAGGCTGAGGCTAGAAGGCACTCTGGTTACTGTCATAAGTTAGAATGCTATTTACTATAAAAAGGGACTTCCGAGGCCAACCCATCTTGGCACTGAGCCAGGAACCAGAAGCAATATAGTGGTGTAGGGGAGCTGGGAATAAGGTCATTAAAATAGTAGGAGTTCATTAAGAAAGGACTGTGGGTCAGGCACTGTTGGTGGTACACCAAGATTCCTCCCCACCTTGACTTGTGTGCCTCTGTGGCCCATCTTCCGTGTGCTTTGTTTTTAATGGCTCTCACCTGAGACCTTTGTCAGAGCATTGCCTGCAGAGAGCTGGAAGTACCTGAGAGTTTATACCCCATTCCACCCCCTTAGCCAACGACTGACAGATGAGGTAGTGTGAAAGCCGAGCTTCCACACTTCAAGGAATAACAAACTCTGAGTTATAATGTATTCTCCAGAGCTCCCTGTAGGATCAGACTAAGAGTGGGACTTCACCTGAAATCACTCCTTTGTTTGGCTTTGTCTATTCTGGCGTCCCCATTCCCCTCTCCAGTTTCTCTCAGGAGCACTTCCTAAACAAGCCAGTTGCACCTGAATCTTTATCTTAGGGTTTGCATTTAGAAAATTTAAGACAATTGATTTAGTAGCCACTGAAAAGAGAGTTGCCTGCACCCGTTTACAATTCTAACATAGAGTTAGGAACAGAGTGCTATGGGAGCACAAGAAAAGGGCACCTAACTCTTCCTGAGGACTCACAGAAGGCTTGACAGGAAAGGTGATGTTAAAGATGAGTTTTGAAATATACAGAGGCGTTTTCCAGATGAAATGGGAAAGATATCTTTTGTCCTTAAACCTATCTGGTCATCAATGGTAAAAATAATATTAAGTAACATCTATCTGTAGTGTGTTCTTAAGTGCCTGGTGCTGCACTAAGAACACTACGTTTTTATCTTACTTATTCTTTAAAATGAACACATGAGACATGTACAATCATGATGCCCTTTCACATATGGGGGATACAAAAGGTCTAGCAATTTGCTCAAATCATACAGCAAGTCACCAGCAGATCTGGGATGGGAACACAGGTAACTTGATTTAGAATTCACTTGGGGTTTGATCACTTTGCTATATTGCCTTCTTGGTAAACAACATTAAAATAAGAATTTTCTTCAATCTCATTTCCTCTACAGTGTCAAGGTTACATTTTTCTTTTTCTTGTTGATCCCTTTTAAACCCACTCATGATGAAAATAATGTTTAATTCATATGTGGTTCTATGTGTTAATATGTAGAATGTTATGGAAAGAAAAAAGGAAAATAAAAATATGTCTGATTTTAGGAGTCTGCCATTTGTAACAGAAGTAGAAGCTGTCTTTAAATTTTTGTAAGGGAATCATTTTAGGACTGGATCAATGGCAAAGACAGTTGTAAGGTTGGAGAGTGAGCATCTCCAAACTTGGAAGGCCAGAGTTCTACACACGTATAATCTAGATGATCCTGGAGGTAGAATGCTGACAGGTCAATGCAAGTCTTGAAATACTTTTTATTATTATTATTATTATTACTCTAAAATCTTGCTCTTTTCCAGTCTTTCTCAATGATTATTTCATAGTAATACCAATTAATTCCTGTTTTTAAAGCAATTAAGCAGAGAGGAGAGTATTACTTGGAATATATTTTTAATCTTAGTTCTCTATCATTGGAAAGCTTGACTATTAGACCTGTATTGATATTTATAGGCACCTCCATCACCCCTTCTTATTTTTTTCTTTAGAAACCACTTAATATATATTTACTTTTGTTCATAGACTGTTATCCAAGGAAAACAAAACGGTAAATTAAGAGTTCAGACATCTTAGACAAATCTTGACTTCCGGGCCTTTGAAAGATGTGGAAACTTTTCCTGAAGAAATTTTTTCTTTTTCTCTAAACTTTTATTCCTTGCTTCGATGTGGGCTCGTTTCTCAAGTCTCAGATTATGGTTTAGTATAAAAGGATATAACTCAGAAGCAGCCAGATGGAAGAGTTGCATAGGGCAAGGTATGGAGAAAGGGCATGAAGCTTCCATGCCCTCTCCAGCGCTCCACTCTCCCCGAATCTCCACATAGCCACCAACCCAGAAGCTCCACCCTTCTTATTTATAAAGCCTAATATGACCCCTAAGGTCTATCACCTTTCATCCCTGAACCCTGCCATATTTTTCTTTAGTTATCCGACACTGTATTCTATTTTTTGTTTCTGTGTTTTTATCTGTCTTCCCCACTAGAATGGAAGCGCAATAAGAATAGGGACTTTGTCTTGTTTATCACTATGTCTCTAGCATCTTGAGAAGTGACTGGTATATATTAGGTACTCAGTAAACATTTGCTAAATCAAAGAATGAATGAATAACGACTGTGCCAAAGGATAATGCAAAATAGCCAGTAATAAATTGATGTGCCTTTCTACAATTTACCCTAAATCCTGAAACCACTGTGTAGTAGTGATAGATTTGGAAGCATTATGACACAATGGAGGGAGTAAAAGCTTTGCCATTTTTAACTGGTTAAAATCTTGGCTTTCAAATTAGCTGTTTAGTCTTAAGAAGATATTTAACGTTTCTGATTCTAAATGTTCTCACTTGTAAATTGGAATAAGAATGAGTGCCTCATACCTATGTGCATCACATAGTTGTCACTCATTAAATTTTAGTTCTCTCTTGTTATTTGAAGACACAGAGACAAAGCTTCTAGAAAGGACATTTACTTGCAAAGAATTTTGAAAAAGTGCCCAGAGAAGGACTGACTCATCAAATTAAAAATACAACAGGTTTTTGGAGAAATAAAAAATGATTCCATGGTTACCAAGGTTACAGTTAGTCTGTTCACAGTAAAATACCATTTTTCTCATATGATTGTCATATCTGTAAAAGTTTTTACATGCCTTAAGGCATTGACAAAAGTCAAGGATTGAATGCTTTGTTGTTTTTTTAAAATTTGTATTCTTTTGTAAGGAGTCAATAGCATATAGGGGACTATTAATGGAGCATGTGCATCTTACCCATAATGGCAGTAAGGCAAAGTGCTGATTTTGCTTTCATAAGGATCAGAATGGGTTTACTTTGCATGCTTAC
This sequence comes from Equus quagga, assembly GCF_021613505.1. Classification (NCBI taxonomy): domain Eukaryota; kingdom Metazoa; phylum Chordata; class Mammalia; order Perissodactyla; family Equidae; genus Equus; species Equus quagga. The sequence continues at coordinate 16,323 of NW_025793536.1, read as the reverse complement.
TCTTAAAGGCTCTCTACGAAGGATGCAGTTCTACACAGAGGTGGGCTCTGTCCTGCTGCAGCCTATTAATGCTGCAATTACAGATAAGTATAGGCTATAGATGATGATGCCTTTGGAGACAGAAAATTATGGAATGATCATGGTAGTGATGCTTTAGAACTTAAAACAGGCCAAAGCACAGTTGAAAAAGAGAACCTGGGATTAAATTAATACCAAGAGAAGTTGTGATAAAGAGAAATGCAGACAGAGATAGGTTGGCAATATTTATCTTCAGTTAGTTCTGTGCTAGTGGATTCTGAAATACGATGTACATAAATGAAAAGAAACTGAATAAAAATTGATATTTAACTAGTAAATCATTTATTTTTATTTTTATAATTTAATTGATGTTTGTTTTACAGGATATTTTTGTTGTTGTATATGTCCAGAAAAGTGGCCACTCAGTTATATTTAACTAAATAATGTCATCAAATAAAATAACTTTCATAAACACAATTTGTAAATTTGACAGTTTTGATAGGTGCAAATATATTAACCTCATCCTAAAGGGGTTAGGCTATATGTGGTATGTTAAATATTTGGTTTTGGAAATAACAAGAGATTCTTCCTGCTTCTTACCTTGTTATATTACCAAATATTTAGTCCTTGTAATTAGCACGTTGTAACTTAGTACATTATAATACTTACAATGGGCTGTGTGATGGTGTCAGTCATCTTTTCCTATTCATTCATTCGTTTGTTTGTTCCTTCGTTTATTCATCATTCAGCAAAAATCTGTGAGTCCCTATTATGTGTCAGGTTTTGCATGAAGCACTAGGGATGCATTATAAATAAGATGTGGTCCCTGTTCTCCAGGAGCACACGTTCTAGGGGCAGATGCAGGCATCTAAACAAATGACCACAATGAGGGAAATGCTCTTAAAGGCCTGGATGTATTTGTGTTGTGTTAACTTAGCCAAGTTAAAACTACGTTTCCTAGAATTTTCTTCTCTGCATAGGTCCAGGTTAGTGTAGCCCACAAGAGACATATTGTGTGAGATTTAAAGAGCAGAATCGAAGCATCTGCCATCTTCATTTTATGCTTTAAAGGTCGGTGTAGGGCATGAGGCTCTATTGCAGCTCGTGTAAGCTCCTCTGTGAGCTCCCAGGGTTGGTGTGGGGCACCGGCTGGGGCCACAGCTCTTTGAGCTTCTCCTTCAACTATCTGGCCCTCAGGCCAAATGAATGCGCAGCACCATGATGATGAGCACCAGCTTCTCTTGCAGGAAATCCCCATTGTCAAAGTTGGAAGCTTGAGATAGAGATCAATCTAGCTTCTAGTAAGTTCTCATTGGTTCAAGTTCGGTGCAGATTCCACTTTGTCATTTCTTCCCCAATATCTTCCCTTTTGACTGACTTCTTTGTAGACTTTAAGCTTTAGACACAGAAATAACTGACTCAAACAGACTGTTTAACCTGCTCCCCAACAATTATGGAAAGTAAAATTCCTTTATTAAATCCCAGGTGTATCTATCAATCTATCATCATCTATCTATTTGTCTATCATCTATCTCTACCTATTTCTATCTATTTCTCTCTCTCTCCCCTCAATGCAGTGGTTCTTCTCTTATGAAACACTGATAGAAACACAGGCATATGTACTGAGTACTATGAGAAGAAACAGGAGTGAATGAGTAATTTTTTCTGAAAGGAGAAGAGTAATCAGGGTAAGGGTAGGGAAAGATTTCACTAAGAAAACTATTTGAGCTGGGCTAGAAGGATGAAAGGGAGTTTGTTAAGTGAAGAATGGGGAGAAATTCATTCCACCTGACAGGAAATGCCATGGGTAAAGACATGGAGTTTGGAATTATAGAGCTTATTAGGGTGATGGTAAGATGATTATACTTGCGTGTGGCGAGCTGGGAGGTAGGGGAGAAATGAAGTATCAGAAAGACAGGGGATGAGCAAGAAAAAGAAAGCGAATTCAAATTATGAAGGACTACATAGCAGAGATATGGGGGAGATGACACTGAGAAAACGACATAATCAGATTACATACCTATAAACTATTTAGCCAAATACACTAAACTTCTTGAGGAACATATAATTCTGTTTGCCTCCCTTACAACCCTTTACATTCAATAAAGTCTCAATAAATATTTTATGAAGATGTAACTCCTTACATTTACTCATTCAAATACCATCATCCACCCTCATTCTCAATAAATACACTCTGAAAGGGAGAAAGTGATATTTAGGTCCATACAGCAATCTGTCCATAATGGATACCTATTTGAACTGAATTCAATATATGGGAACTGCTATAAAGCCGTGGTTCCCAAACTGTGTGCCAAAGTGTCCCAGGGTGCCACAGTGAACTTACAGGAGCACCATAGAATAGTTTAAATTTTCAAGTAAAACTCAGCAACACTTGTGGGATACTGTGTGAATTACATTCATGTTGATGATGTCATATCTTTGCAAAGCCAGCATTCTGGTAGTTGTGATAAAAGGCAGGTGCTATGCAAAAATCACTGTGGAACAGGAAATGAGAATGGCAATGTCCAATCTGATTACAAGGTTTGAGAAGTTGTACAGTAACCAGCAGGCACATATATCCCTCTGGGAAATCATTGTGGTTATTTAAAGTTAATTTTTTTCAGTTTATAAGTATTATAAAGTATAAATATAAGCATTATTTCTAACAGCTACTAAGTTGTTAGGATATAAATACTTATTAAGTTGTTCATTCTTAATTACTTAATAAACAGAACTTTTAAGTGTTTCTTTTGGCCTAAGAAGCCATGAAAAAATTACTGAGAAACTAAGGGCGCCATGAACGAAGAAAATTGGGGAACTTCTGTTAGTGAGACTACAAAACTACAAATATGTGTGGTATAAGACAAAGTTGGAGCAAACATTTCAAACTGATCCTTGTAGGGTTCAACATTTGGCCTAAAGTTGCTATTGTATTCCATAATTGCAGTATCCTATAGGAGCGTGAATATTTCTCTGCTTGCCTAGCTTTTGACAGTAACTCTAGCTGTGAGCCCCTTCTGCCACATTTTCCTTGGAGCAGAAGCCATGTGGAGAAAGAATATAGAGGATTTCTACAATTTAATGCACCAAATTTCTACGCTGGCAAAAGTGAAGTGCATAACTGAACAACTGCAGGTAACCAAAGCAGCTGCTTGACGTTCCACCTGATGCAAGTGGGAATGTTTCAGGTAATTTCTACTCTTCTGCATGGCCATTTCCTACATTAACAAATAATTATTACATTTATAGTCTTTTGCATGCTTATAAGCATGAACCTTTTGTCCGTCATGATTGGAATACCAGATGTCTGTTCTTTTCAGTAACGTTATTGGCTTCTAGATGAATGGTGATTCTCATTTGCATTAGTTTTGCTTCTGTTTGCCTTTCTTGATTGTGTCCACTTGAAAAGGGTGAAGGGAAGCTGCTAATTTTTAATGATATCCTGCTATAATAAAAAGTGAATACCTATTTGCTTATTATGTCGCAGACACTTTTCTAAGCATTTTATAAACATAGGCTTTTAATCTTTATTGCAACACTGTGGTGTGGGTATTATCTTTATCCCTGTTTCATGGATGAGAAAACTGAGTCACAAAAAGTTTACGGAATTCTACCAAGACGACTCATCTAGGAGATGATAGAATCAGAGTTTGATCCCTCAGTTGACTGATGCCTCGACCACCACCTTAAACCATTGTGGTAAATTGATTTGCTGCTGTGCCAGAATTTGGTAATCATTTTAGGAGAGTCATGTTGTTTAAACCTCACAATATTCCAGAGACACAGAGATGCAAAGTAATGCCTCAAAAGCTCCAGGGATAGCTAAATGGTGGAATCAAAGTTCTGTCTCCCAACTCTATGCTGTTTTGGCTATATCAATGGTCTCTGAAATGGGATGAATTAAGTCAAACCATAAGAAATTGCCAATATTTGACCATTTTTACTTCAAAATCACAACTCATATGGTTCAACTTTCAACAATATGATCCACTGAGATCAGTGGAAAAATATTAGAAATGCTATTAATGTTTATTTTTAACTTAAAATGAGGGGTAAAATTAAGCTTTATGAAGTTTTCATTTCTTGATTGATAACGGTGCCCTCCCCACATGTCAGATTGTCCTGGCCACATGCAGTCGGTGAGGTCCTTGAGGGACGAGTTGTAGTTCTACGTTGCTGAAGAATGGAGAGTGGTAACTACATTACTTTGTTTGCTTTCCACATATTGTGACTTTTAATGAGATATTTAAATTCCATGTTATTGGATATTACCAATATGTTTAATTATATAAACTATGACCTTTAAATAATAAAATGTTTACAATACTTCCTAATAAAATGGAGAATGACCATGAAAATTACTAATTTCTTTTCCAGAAATATGGAGAGGCTGGGTTATTCAGACCATCCTCCTGCTGAAAAAAAAGACATCAAAGTACAGTCAAGAGAATACAAAATTACTAGATAAAAGTCTAAGGGAACATGGGAATCCAGAGAGAAACACAGCAATGAATTTCCTTCTCTTCTAGTCATTTATCAGGCTAACTGAGCTTTTCTTTTAATGATGCAATAGGGAAACTGGGATAAAAAACACAAAATTTGGTGCTCACTTTAGTTGGGAATTATAGTAAATATTCTCTCTAAATTGAACTGGGACCCTCTTACTCAGGGTAAGAGTAAGCCTATTTCCCTCATGCCAACCCCACAATGGTCGACTTTTGTTTCTTCTTCTTCGGTTTTTTAAGGACATGGAACTACTATCTCCTGGTTTGCACTGTTTTATGAGCAGTCAGCTGGCATTCCTAACTTTGTTCATCTGTACTTTCTTCTCCGGTTGCTTTCAAGATTTTATCTTCATTTCTGGTTTTGAACATTTAGACTGTGATGTGCTTTGGTATTTTAATATTTCTCATCCCTAAGGTTCATTGAGATTCTTGGATCTGTGATTTATAGTTTTTCTTTTTTTTAATCGAGTTTGGAGAAACTTGGCCATTACTTTTTAAAATGTTTCTCCCACTCACTTTCCTCTCCTTTGGGGATCCCAATTACACATATATTTGGCCACTTGAAGCTGTCCATAACTTACTGATGCTCTGTTTATCTTTTCCAGTCTTTTGTCTCCCCACATTTAATTTTGGATAGTTTCCATTGCTATGTCTTCAAGATTACTAATCTTTTCTTCTGTGTTGAGTGCCTAATCTGCTGTTAATTCTATCAAATGTGTTTTTCATCTCAAAAATTGTTTTTTTCATCATCTAGATGTTTAATTTTGGTCTTTTGAAAATATATTCTGTGTCTCTTCTTAACATGCTAATGCTTTGCTCCACCTTCTTAAGTATATGAAATATAGTTATCATAAGCGTTTTAATGTCTTTCCCTACTAATTCTATCATCTGTGTCATTTCTGCTTCTGTTTCTATTGGTTGATTTTTCTCCTCATTATGAGTTATATTTTTCTGATTCTTTGCATGTCTAATAACTTTTTATTGGATACAGACATTGTGATCTCACCTTCTTTGGCTTTTTACCTTACCTTACTATACTAATATAGTATTCCTATAAATATTCTTAAGGTTTGTTTTTTCTAGAGCACAGTTAAATTATTTCAAAAGTTTGACTCTTTTAAGGCTTATTTTAAAGCTTTGTTAGGCAGAACCAGACAAATGTTTAGTCTGGGGCTAATTTTTCTCCACTAATAAGGTACTAAGTTATCGTGAATACTTTACCTGATGCCCTGGGAATAATGAGGTTGCTCCACTCTTCTGGTGAGCACATGAACTATTGCAGGCCCTGATGGTTCCTTCCCTGGCCTTGGATAGTTTCTTACACACATGTGCTCACCAATGTTCAGGTGAACACTGGAAGGGAACCCTCTGTAGACCTATGGACCTCTCTCTGTAGCAGTTATCTCCTTGCTGTTTCTCTACCCCGAAAATTCTAGTCACCTTGACTTCCCCAGGTTTTTAACTCTGTCTCCTCAGCGAAGAGAGAGCGGAGGCTCTTTGTGGGTTCTCCCTCTGTGCGCTGTGGCCTTGAAATTCTTGCCAGGCAGTGACTTTGAACTACGTCATTTAGTTCACTTCTATCAGAGATCACCTTTGTGTGCTGCCTGTTGTACAATGTCTGAAAACAGTTGTTTCATATGTTTTGTTCAGTAATTTAGTTGTTTAAGTTGGAAGGGTAAATTGGCCATAAACATAAGTTTGACTATGCTTATTATATTTTTTAAAAATCCATAATTTAAAAATATCAACAAGGAGCAGACATTTATTTTAAAAAGACCTGCAGATTTAAAAAAAATCAAATATAACTTTTAGAAAAAAATAATATAACCAAGTTTAAGAACTTCATGAATGAGTTAACCAGCAGATATGACTGAAGAGAAAATTAGTAAATTGTAGATAATTCAGAAGAAATTATATAGATGCAGTATGCATTTGCAGGATAGATTTTCTATTGAGGTGTAAAAGATGAAAGAGAGGTTGAAAGGCATGCAAATTGTGTGTGAAGGTTTAACATACATTTAGTCACAATGTCAAGGAGAGAGAAGGAAGAGAATGTGGCAGGGACAATATTTGAAGATTTAAAGACTGAAAAAATTCCAGAACAGAATAAAGACATCATTCTACAGACTTATGAAGACTGAAGAATTCCTCACAGGATAAATACTAGAATTCATAATTAAACACATTAGAAATGCAGAATACTAAAGACAAAGGGAAAACTTTAAAAGCAGTATATAAAAAAGATCATCAAAAATATAACAGTTAGAATGACTTCTATAGAGAAAACACAGAAGACAGAGACAGTGAATGATATTTTCAGTGTCCTAACCTAGAACCATATCCAGGGAAAATAAATTTTAAAAGTGAGGTTAAAATAAAGACATTTTCATACAAAACAATGAAACAAACAAACTCAGGAGAGTCATCAACAGCAGATCCTAATTTCCTAGATAAATTTTAAGAAAATTACTTTAGAGAGAAGGAATGTAATCTCAGAAGTTCTGAGATACAAACATAATGAAAACAGCAAAAAGTGGTAAATGTGAGAGTAAATCTAAATACATGGTGACTAAAGTCATAATAATTATTTCTGTGTCTCATGCAATTACAAATTAGAATTAAAATATGGGTAAATAATAATATGTTAGGAAGGATATTAGTGGAATTAAGTTGTTGTAGAGTACTCAGATTTTCCAGGAGGAAGGTAAAAGTATTGATCAATTTTATATATTGATACATTTGGTATATTGTTGTCATTTCTAGAGTAACAACAAAATAGAAACAGACTCTATAATTTTCAAGTGAGTCAATGGAAAAACAAGGAAAGATAAAAATATTAATACATACCCCCCAAGAAGAAGATAAGAAAGAAGAGAAACAGAAATGAAAAATAGGTGGGAAAGTTATAAGGTACAAAAAGTGTAGGTATATTCAATCCCATCTATCAAAAATTACATTAAATTACATGTGTTAACTGCTCCACCTAAAAGGCAGAAATTGTCAGACTGAAAAATATCTAAACCCAACTATATGCTATTTTTAATAAATTCATATAAAACACAAGGATACAGAAAAATTGAAAATAAAATAAGAAAAATAAATTCAAAGGCAAATACCAAATTCAAGAAAGCCTATGTACCTGTATTAATATTGCATGAAATAGGCTTTTAAAGAAAAGGCATTTTTCACTAAGGGTTACATCATTATAATAAACAATGTATTCATGACAAAGATATAAAAACAATTTTGTACACATTTAATAATGTAGGTTCAAAATATGTAAAGCAAAAGCCAACAGGAGGGAGAAAAATAAGCAAACAAAATCATAGTGAAAAATTGCAAAATGCATTTGTCAAAAGTTGGTAAAATAAACAAACAAAAACACCAAGAAATGTAGAAGATTTAACTATGATTAACAAATTTTATGTAATGGAAATATATAGCACTTGTACCTAACAACTGCAGAGTATTCATTCTTTTCAAGCTCGAATAAAACATTTTTTTAAAAATTAACCATTTTGTGCCATAATTTTTTTCAATCGGTTTCAACGATTTGACACCATACAGAGCATGCGATTAAACCAGAGATCTTTAACAACAGTGACAACAACGAAACTAAAATACTCTCACATGTTTGGCAGTTAAGAAAAGGATTTCCAAATCCACTAGTCCAAGAAGAATATCATAATGTAGTTCAGAAAATATTTTGAGGGAATAACAATTAACAGTTTAAACCAAAACAGGTGAAATGGAGCTAAAGAATACTTAGAAAAGTACAGCTGTAAGTGTGTATATTATAAAAGATAATTAATGAACTAGACACCTTCCCAAGAAGGTAGAGATAGAACAGCAAAACAAACTCAAAGAAAGCAAAAAAGAAAAAGAAAATGATGGAACAGAAAACACACATATGACATGGTATCAATGAAATCAGAGGTTGGTTCTCAAACTGACAAACCTCTGGAAAGCTTGACCAAGGAAACAAGAGACAAAGCAAAAATAATCAATATTTATCAAAATCACACTTTATTCCTTCGATATAAAGGCAATGTACTAATAATAGATGAGAAAGTAGTTGCTTTTTTAGAGTAAAAACATGGTATGGAGCGATCATTTTGATTATGAATATCTGGAAAATTTTCCTTTGATATGTAGTTTTTGTTTGTTTCACTCAAAATAACGTCACCTGTAAAAACTCTTATCTTTATGCTTAAAAAATTTTCAACAGAAACTGAATAATTAGGGGCCGACCTGGTGGCACAGCTGTTAAGTTCGCACGTTCTGCTTCTCAGCGGCCCGGGGTTCACCGGTTTGGATCCCGGGTGCAGACATGGCACCGCTTGGCACACCGTGCAGTGGTAGGCGTCCCATATATAAAGTAGAGGAAGATGGGCACGGATGTTAGCTCAGGGCCAGGCTTCCACAACAACAAAAAAAGGAGGACTGGCAGTATAGTTAGCTCAGGGCTAATCTTCCTCAAAAAAAAAAAAAAATAAACTGAATAATAGCAGATAGAAGTAAAGACAGTATTATGGTCAACAAGTGAAAATGAATATCTCAATTTCATAAACACAACCCATGATCTCATTTAGGTTTCAATAATTTTGTGAAATATATTTTTATACTCACTACATGGCAATGACTTCTCCCCCTTCTTCTCTGTTAGGACAACCAAAAATGTCTCCAGACATTGCCAGATATCCCCTGGGGGACAAAATAACCCCTGGCTGAGAAACACTGAGCTACAATAATATTGATCTTAGCACTGTTTCTAAAAATTAAAAAAATTAGAAATAATATAAACATCCCCAAATAAGAGTGGATTAATAAATTATTATAAATTCACAAAATGGAATACTATTCAATCCTTTAAAAATTAAGTTGGAGAATATGTAGTGATGAGGAAGACCTTTCCCATATATTATTAAAGGAAATTGTTACATTACAAAACATTATTTTTTTGTGTGTGTGTATGCACTGAAAAAAAACACCTCATGGGTAAATGTAACCAGTACTTCTCTCTTTAGGTGGTAAAGTCGAAACGATTTTTTTTTGCTTTGTTTATCTATATTTTAAAACATTCTGCAATAACAGTGCATTACCTTTATAATAAGAATGCAAACAATATGTTTTGTTGCTGCCTTTTAAAAAGATAACTTGAAAGGGAATTTCCCAAAGACATGACCAGAGAAAGGGCTACTTTGAGGTAGGACATCAATTTGCAGTTCCAATCAAGGCATATTACCAAGATAGCTGCCCACATTGTCTAGTCATAAGTTGATCTTAATTGGAGATGATACCCTGGAAGGTATGGGCTAAATTTTTAGTGAATCACATCTGGTCAGATAAGTTGCCTACCTCCTTTCTTTCCTGCCTTCCTGCCCGTGTTCCTTGCTTCCTTCTTTCCTCTATTTTCTTTGAGAACAAAATGTCTAGTATTTTCTTGTTTCCTTTTAGTTTTCTTCTTATTGTTTCTGAAGAGTGTAAAGCGCAAAAGAGTCTTATTTGTCCATGTCGCGATCCAATGTACATATCGGGATAGATGTGGAGAGGGCTGATGGCCACTCTGAGTTTATTATAACCAGCGTTTCAATATATACATAGCTTAGAGCTGTTAAACATACACAGGTGTTCTGGACAAAGTAATTAGCGAATGCCAAGAATTCTTAGTGATTTCCCAAGGAGCCCTCCCTCGGCCTCTGTTTTGATATTATCATGTTATTGCTGTGCTCGTATATTTTTATCTCGGCCGTATATTTTTATCTCGGAGCAGGCAAGGCCTCCTAGGCAACGGCCCCCCTGCTCCTGATATCGTGTCTCCATCTGTGCCCCGAGGCGACCATGCTTGGCTTAGGTTGCCTCCCCCTGGAGGTCTTACCCGTCATTGGCTAACTGGCCTTCTCACCTCTGGGTCACAGTTTGTTGGCAAGCCTTTTCCAGTGATTATTTACCCTTCCTGCGCCAGGGGCAGCTACATTATTCACTGAGGTTTTGCTCTCCCAACAGCCGGAAGTGAAAAGGTTAGCAAATTGAGAACTTTAAAAATTATCAATATGTCTATTTTGCCTTGAAACTGAACACCTGTGAAGAGTACATACATACCTAGAACAAGACCACAATCTAACATGGGATGTGAATCATGGTATTCAAGGTAATGTCGTTTACAGCAAACTTGCTTCCCTGTTTGAAATTCTATTTTTCCCTGCCTTTCAGACATTTTGCAAAGATCCATTCGTACATTTTCTTTTCTAAATTTTGCAGCCAGATCATAAGAACAGAATCCATTATTCAACCTTGATTTTATTTAGCAACGACTGGATCTGTGTTTCTTTCAAATTTTCACAATCACTGCTAACTGCATTCTGAGAGCCCTGATGGGTCTGACTATTCAATCATCTTGATTTCTCAGGCGATCATCTTCTCAGACTTTATTTGCCACAGCTTCCTCAAGGTCTGCTTGAATAGCACCAGTTCTAGCAGCCCCTCAAGATGACTATGGGCTATTTAATTACAAATTGAAAAATTGAGCCTGTTAGCATGAAGTGAAGAGCAACAATTCCCTCACCTGTATCTCCAAGGGACACACAAATCTTTAAAAGTTGTGTGGGAGGCCTCTGCATAAATGCAGTATATACTGCTTCTAAAATTATAGTTACTACCCCCAAAGACATATAAATCAAACTACACTAACATCTGGTTTTCCATAAATCAAAATCTTAGACACTGTGTTTAAAGGGCCATTTGCTGTTTAAAGAGAGATTTTTTATGAAGGAAATAGAGTAATTAAAAAATTGTGGGCTTCATCTGGAAAAACTTCTCTGATAACCTCCCCATACGTTTATTTTCATAACATATCTTTTCAGCCCAGGAGATGCTAACTTATTTTGTTTAACTTGTAAATCTCTTTCCTTTGGAGCACTGACAAGATGACTCTTGATATTTAGCAAAAGGCTATAGATTTTGGATTGAACTAAGGTAGATTTACTTTATCTTCATCAGCAACCTGCAGACTTACTTCATTGCCGAAATATCATGTGTCCACAGTAACAAGCTTCCCCAGCTTTCAAACTGATTATTGAACAAAGCAAAAAAAATTTTTAAAGAGAAACAATGAAACCTTTGCCCATGATAGATTTAGGCTATGCAGTTTGATTATTACTGAAATGCATTAAAACAGACTCAACTCTATTCTCTGCCTCTTTTTAAAAAATGATGTACTTCTAAATGCCTATTAAAAACTTATAAACTTATTGCTTAAATATTTTTCTACATTTCACCTTCACCTCTGAGGAACTACCAAGAGAATCTGTAGAACCATGGCTACTTTGGTTGTTAATCAGCAATAACTTGGATACTCTCGTTAGCACAGCTCATTTTGATAGCACCTTTGACGGTGGCGGGAAGTTAAAGAACAGATGGGCTGGGAGGATAAGAAGGCCCCTTCTTAGTGTTATTCCAGGCAGAGATATCTAATGAGTGACAATACAAAGGCACACGGCAGCTCTGGAGCTAACGCTTGCCCTAGTGTAAAAACACTTCACGAACAATTTGAAGCTTGTTCAACTTCTCGCTTTCTTTTTCTCTTCTTTGGTTTATTTCATTTTCATAGTGAAACAGAGTTGGGGGACTGAAGACAAAGGAAAATGGCATCATAGGCTACAGTATGTACCTTGCTCTCTTTGAAGCCACTTCTCACAACTGGATGGCTTGTGCAACAATGATTTCCAAAATTAATTGTGTGCACATCCTCTGGGGATCTTGTTAAAATGCATATTCTGATCCTATAAGTCTGGATTGGGGCCTGAGATTCTGCATTCTTAATAAGCTCCCGAGTGATGCTGCTGGCCTGGGGACCACCTTTCAAATAGCAAAGCTATGAAAGGCCTTAACACGTTACAGTCTAGATCCTATCTAATGTCAAACCATTCAAATAGAGTCATCTCCCTCTCCATTACAAATAAAAGAACAAAATCATAGGCTGAATAAATCTGAAATAAAGGCATATTCAATAGATATGCTCTCTCTTTTCATTCACAACTCATTTAATCTTAATAAAAATTTCCAGATCTAGGGAATATTAGTCCCATTTCCTGGGTGAGGGGACTGAGGAATAGAGGTGTTAAGGAGTTTGCCCAAAGTCACATGCCTGGAAAGTGATAGAGTAACAGTTTGCACTGAAGTTTCGGGTCTTCTCATGCAGTTGCTTTGTATAGCGTTTATATGAGTGAAAAGGCTTTCATACGCTTGAATATGTTTGATCCTCATGATATATGCCTTGTGAGAAAAGTACAATAGACCTTGTTATCCTTATTTTGTAGGTGGAGAGAGTAAGTCAGGAGAGACTAAACAGCACAGGCAAGGTCCCACAGCTAACTAGCAACAGAGCCAGAACTGTCTCTGAGTGCTTCTGATCCCGTCTTCTCTCTTTTATCATTACCATGTTACTCAACAGTAATCTAGAATGTAAACTAGAGTGAAACAACAACAACAACAACTAGTAATATGCTTTATAAATTTCCAACAGGAAAAGTTAGCATTATTTGCAAACTAAGCCTATCAAAATAACTTTTAAATAGGAGATGCTAGCATTCAGCTTTCATTTCACTTTCAAAGTTCTTAAAACTTAAAATTTCAAAGATTCCTAAATCTATGGTGATACCCTGGGTGGGAGAGTGGTGCGGGGCTATAAATCATACTATGTTAACCTTAATAGTTTTTGTAATTACATTATTTTTATACTTTATATTAAAATATGAATTACCTTTTTTAAATTTTAAAGGTCTATCTTGGGTAGCTGGAAGTAAACTTATTTCAGGGGAATCTGCTTCATTTCTCTTAACAGAAAATACCATCCATTTTACTCAACAGATATTTTTAATTCCTGTATCTTCAATCTTTCTCTCAACTGGCTCTTTTCTAGCAACATTTAAACAGAAGCATCTTCCCATAGAAAAACAAATGAAAGAGTCTCCTTTTAACCTATGTGTTGCTGCACATACCACCCTATTCCTCTCCTTTTCTTGAGAGACAAACATGTTTAAAGACCCGTCTATATATATTGTCTCCTCTTCTCTGTTTGACTCCTCAATTTGCTATAATTCAGATTCTGCCCTCATTACTCTGTTGAAACCACTATCCCTGAAGTCATCAATTACCCACATATTGGTTAACTCCATGGGCCCACTTGACTTCCCAGTAGCATTTGAGGGTTCTTTCCCTTGTGAAATACTTGTTCCCTCTGGCTTCTAAAGCTAAAGGCTATACTGAGTTTCTTCCATCTTCCATGTTTGTTTTTTCTCAGCTCCCGTTGTAGATTCCTTTTCTTACGTTGAGTCCTCATTAATTTAACAGATCTTTATTGAGGCGTACTCTGCTCTTTGCATTATGCTAGGTTCTGGGGATAAAGTTATGACTAGAAAATATATCGTCTCTACCCCCCTAGAACCTACATTCTAACAGGGAACAGACCATGTGAGTCAGGAAGTCAGGAAAAGCTTCTCCAAGGGAATAATGGCTTAACTGAAACTTACAGAGTGAGTCAGAATTGATGAGGTGAAGAGAGAAGGAAAGAACTTTTTATGAATAGGGAATGTATACAAAAAGTCTTTGGGTCATGAGAAGCAAGAGTCATAGGATTAGGTTGGAGTGGTTGCAGGGTACATGTGAAGGGTTTTGCTTTCTCCTGTAGGAAGCACATAAATGTTTTAAGTGGTGGAGGAACATGATTATATCTGCATTTCTGAAGGATCACTCTGGCTATATAATATAGTGAAAAACTGGAGACTAAAATAGTGGGCCAGAGCAGATCACTGAGAGGCAATTGCAGTGGTTCAGTCTACAGACGATGGTTGTTTCACGTAGGCTGATAGCAGCAGATTGAGAAAACAAGATGTTGGATAATATATGAGGAACCTGGAAGAGGAAGACTTCAAAGATGACTCTTGGGATAAATTATTCTTGAATTATTTGTGTGAGAATGGGTTAGGGCCTTCTAGATGGTTTAGGAGACAAATATTAGTGCAGGAAAATGAACACCATCTCCATTATAATGGGAAAGGAGATACATTAGATGAGGATGCAGATAAATTTGTAAGTTTAGAAATGGGAAGGTGACTGGGTTCCCATCTGGTAACTGCTGTTTACTATGAATAGAGAGGTAAATTTAACTGCTGAGATTGAAGAGGAGCATGGTGAGGTGTTAAGTTTAACAAAGTGGAAAAAGTTTGAAATGACAGTTGAAAATAGGGCTAAGCGAATTTAGAAAAATTCCTGGCCAGTGGGTCTCTGATTCCAAAGATGAAAGTAAATTCTTCATCAATGAAAAGCCTTCTTGCATCATGCAGAAAATCATCATTCTCTCCATTCTTTTGAAAATTTTGGCTAGATTTTGGGAGAAACATTGGAGTAAAGGGAAATATGATGACATTTTTCTTTCTCTGCTCTACTGAAGCTGGCACCGAGGAAGAATGCCATATATGTGCCAAACATTAAAATATTTATGTTGATTCAGTGCTATGGGACCACATAAAAGGAAGTTACAAATTGTTTGCTCAAAATGAATTTTCCTAGGAGGGCAGTTGAGCACTGACAGAAGTAAGTAGATGAGATCTGGCAGAAATTTATGGACACCTCCTTAATAATGAAGGATAAGGTTTAGCGGTGAAGGTAAGCTCTGGGAATGATTTTTGCTACTGAGTTCAATAGCAATCAAAACGTTCATAGCCAAATCCTGAAAGTCACCCAGTGAAAGAAGCATCAGGGAGGGGGTTAGGGATGAGCACATCACTTATTTGGCACAGGGCAGGGATATTTACTATACAAAGTTGAGGGCTCTCACAAAATCAGCACACACAGAGAAGAATCTATACAGGGACAACATTCCTCACAACTCTCACTTTCTTCTTCTCTTGGCTGCCAAATCATCTAAATGTCTATCATCTGCCCTTCCTCAAATGTGCTACCTGGGTTCTAATTGCATCTAGGGCAATCTAATGGCCTCCAGGTGTTGAAGAGGTGATGCAAGAGGAAACATCCCACCAGGCAAAGGGGAGCCAACAGGAATTTCATGGAGAGTGATCAGTAAAAGTTCAACACCCAGTTAATGGAAAGAGTGAACTCATAAGAAGATGCAATGGGACAGCGTAATTTTGAAAGCTTTGATTATAAAAAAGCAGTAGTAAAAATTAGCATATTATATGTCTTCACAGTACTGTTTAAGAAAATATGACCATAAGAAATAAGGTATAGGATATAAGAAATGGTAAGAAAGAAAGTGGAAATTAAAAGAATGTTAGATATAAAGCTTAATAAAGAAATGAAAATTATTTAGCATATTGAAAACCTGCATTAGAAGCAGTAATGAGGAAAATCAATATTGCAAAATCATTAAGGTGGAGGAAAAGTTGAGGAGTATTTTCCATTAGGTAGAGAAGAAATATAAAGATATAAAAATTATGGGAAATTTTAACGTGGAGGCCAGAGAACAGAGACCCAGTAGCAAAGATAATCATATATCTGAAGATCAGATCAAAAGAAAAGGAACAAACAGTAACAAACAATATAATAGAAGACTTCTCTTAGGAAAACAAGGATTGAATTTTTAGATAAAAATGGGAAGAAAATAAGTGTTTGTAAAATTTCTCAAAATATATGATTTCCACCTGTTGGAAAAGAGATCAAAATAATATTTACTGCATTTCATTTTAGGTATTATGTTTTATTATGTATGAAGTGGAATCAAAGCAAACTTTTATTGGTTCGTGACACCTGGTGATGAAAATGTTTTCATCTCTAAGTATAA
>NW_025793535.1:0-1005 GCF_021613505.1 Equus quagga | reverse complement strand
AAGGTTTTGTGAGTCAAGTAGATGCGACTTGGATTGGACGTGAGAATGGAAGGAAACAGAGATTGAGAGTAATTCCTAGGTGTCTGGTTTGAGTGACTGGGGAGGTGATGGTGCTATTTCTTACTGTGAGGGAGACTGGCTGGGAGTGAGATGGGAGCTAGATGACGTTGGGAGGGGCATTAGGAATTGTTTCCCCCGTTTTGACCTGTCTGCTTAGATATCCACATGGAGTTGTTACGTATGCGGTTTGATTAAAAAATAAAAAGGTTGATCACCATTTTCCAATGAGAAGATAAGAAATAAGTTAGGGCAACGTTTTGGGTTTGTAGCTGAAATAGTTAAAATGCCTATTTTCATATTGATTTCACAATTTAAGTTACATGTACATATTTAAAAATCTTGTAAGTTCCATGAATTTACACGTACTGCTGTTTTCCTATCTTACATTATACAGAACAATTTTATTTAAAAGCTTCCTATACATTTTTGACAGCTTCACATGTGTTTGTGACATCAATTGCCTTTGGCACTGCGGCTGCCGTATAAGCATTTCCCAGAGTACCTCCCCCTCATTTCTCTCTGTTTTTAAGATACAGCATTATTTGAATCAGTGTATGTTGCTGTCACTGGAAAGTTTGTCCTAAGTCACAGCATGTCTTCATAAAGCATTAGGACAGTTAGATTTTTAAAAACTCTGTGCGGTGGGTATATACTTGTGATCTGTGCTATGGATCTGTCTACTGTGTTACTTTTAAGAGAGAGCTTTAAAGGGGTTTTATAACTGTATCCAATGCTTGAAATTATGAGGGCATCTGGATAATATCTGTGTTATTTTTTTGCCCATTTCATTCTAGACTGGCACCATTTCAGAATAATATATATTTACCAAACAATACAGTGTTGTTCAAGGTAAAATAATTAAGGGAGCATCCCATAAATGAATGACTTAGTAGAAACTCAGAAATAAGACAACCTCTTCTTTTCTCCTCAGCTTTCTTCTTTTTT
>NW_025793534.1:5418-23880 GCF_021613505.1 Equus quagga | reverse complement strand
CCTCCCTTTCTCGGCTGTGCAGGGACAGTAGCTATTACCAGGCGGTCTGTGAGCTCACTCTGCTGACACAGCAGTGCATCGACTCCTTCCAGTACCACAACGACTTCATCTACTGGCTCACCTCCCATGGCCGCCGCTTCCTGCGTGCCTGCCAGGTGGCCCACGACCACACAGGTGGGCCTTTGCCGCAGGGCCCACCCATAGAAAGCCCAGCTTCTAGTCCTGTTCCTCTCAGCCCCTCCAGGGTCTGTCCCTTTGCAAGAGCTTGGTTCCCCTTAGAGCTGAGGATGGGTCCCCAGGCAGTGACACCCTGTGCTCTGGCCCAGACCAGGTCATCAGGGAATGGAAGGCAGCCCTGCAGGATGAGAAAGAGCAGGAGAAGATCCGAAACCGACACCTGGACTTTCTGGACACTCTCCTGAGGGCTCGGGTGAGTGCGCACCCAACTGAGAACTGGTCCCAGAGGGCCTGCACGCCATCCTCTGGGATGGGGCTCACTGGATGGCAGCAGGGGCTCTTAACCATTGCTGTCCTCTTTCTCCTGCAAACATGACCTGTTCCTTGTCCCAGGACACACAGCAGCACAGGCTCAGAGGTGGGAAGGTGCTAGGTATGGCTGGCCATGGTACTGGGGAGAGATGTCCTAGCAGGGAGGTTGGGTCACATGCTGGAAGGCCTGAAGACCAACTCCAGACTTCTAAGACTGAGAAGAATCTTTGTACCCTAGAATCTTAGACTTTCTTCATTCATTCATTCATTCATTTGAGCCTTTATTCATTCGCTCCACAAAACTCCCTGAGCCCTATCCTGGGTTTGTTCCTGTGCTAGGGACGCAGAAGATGACGAATACCTGGCCTTGCCCTCCAGACTCTTACAGTCTAGTGGAGGAGACAGGAGCTGGATGTTGACAGAGAACCCTTCCTCCAGCAGGTGGCGCTCTGTGTGTCAAGTGAGCAGAACTGACAGTCAGGGCCCCACAGAAGCAACACAAGGACAGTTCTTTAGTTCTGACCTTACACAGCCCTGATGCCATTTTGTGCTCTCACTGCAGGAGCTGCATTGGGCAGCAGTTTGCCATGAACGAGATGAAGGTGGTCACGGACCTCTGCTTTCTCTGCTATGAGTTTGCCCTGGACCCTTCATGGCCACCGTTGTGATGCCCCAGCTGGTCCTGCACTCCAGGAACAGCGTCCCCTCCACCTTAAGCCCAGGCTCTGGGAAGCAGCTCTGCTGAGAATAGGGCCCCACACAGCCCAGGCTGTGGTCTGTCCCTGGGTACTGCCCTCCCCAGGTTGGGTTGTGCAGTAGCTGTGGCTCTCTGCCTTCTGGGGGCTTGTAGATTAGAAGGGGAGGAGGCGCTGGCGTAGACAATCACCTCGAGGGCAGGGCCATGTTGTCTATAAATGCTTATCATGCCTGTATGTCTAGGGCTTGCACCTACTTGCTTCTAGAATCTTCACTTATCTCCCATAATTGGCAGTCTTTCTAAAATGTAGCAGAAACTTACATCCAGCCTCAGTGACTCAGTGACCGCAATGGAAGCTGTGCCTCAGGATTCATGGTTATGACCAAGCACTCACCCACCCCATGTGACAGAGGGGTGGCTTTGTCCCTTCACTGAGATGGGTTTCTTTGTTTCACTTTTGTGTGTGTGCTTGGAATATAACAAAAATAAGGAAAAATTGCCTAAAGCAAAAACGTCCAGAACAATGAGTTTCTCAAGCAAACTCCAGGTGACCGCCGCCCAGGTCGAGGAATATGAAAGATGGCCTCATGGGTGTGTCTTCTGCCCCCTGAGATAGGTCTCTGTGGCACTCCTCACATCGTCAGCATCTGTGTCACAGTCACCTGGTGCTCTGGGCATTTGGGCTTTGGCTGGGAAGGTGGCAGAGTGGCATTCGAGGGGGCTTCCTGGAAGAGATGGTGCTTGAATCAGGCCTTGAGGCAGGTGAGGCCTGAAG
This sequence comes from Equus quagga, assembly GCF_021613505.1. Classification (NCBI taxonomy): domain Eukaryota; kingdom Metazoa; phylum Chordata; class Mammalia; order Perissodactyla; family Equidae; genus Equus; species Equus quagga. Next base: position 21,919 of record NW_025793534.1, on the reverse strand, counting down.
CTGTAAAGAAAGACTTTTGGGGAGGCCTCAGGTGGGGCCCATGCTGAACCAGAGACCCTTCCCCAGGAGTCCCTGCAGCAGCTGCCTGATGGCTGGGGGCAGACTCTCCTCTAGGGCTCCGGCCCAAGGCCAGTAAGTGGGCTCCAACCCAGGAATTAGACAGCTGTGGAAGGGAGGGCATGGAGAATGGGGGAGGGACGGGAGAGGGGAATTCTGGCCCTGCGACTTGGGAGGTCTCTATGCTGCCCTGGGGATGCACCATCTGGAGACACATCCTTCCTGCTATTGATGCTTCCCCCCTCAGATGAAGGCCACAGCCCTGGAAGGTTGGCATGGGCCACCTGCTCACTCCTGCAAAGCCCTTTCGAGACCCACACCTCCTTGCCCACCTGAGACTGGGATGCCGGGGTCCCAGCCAGGCTGTCCCCCATGCCACCCACTTTCGCCTCTGTTGTGACCCTGGACAGACCTTTCTCTGCTCAAGCGAAGATAGGGTTTCAATAGCCATCACCTGGGAGCTGAGCCCAGTGGTCATAACCGGCTCTGGCCCATGGGTGGTGCCAGAGTCTAAGATGTGTCTACTTCCCTATGTCTTTGGATTATCGGGAGGCCTGTGAGTCAGGCCAGGAGGAGGCCATCATCCCACTTCAACATTAAGGGAAGGAAGCTGCCAAGATGCTCATCAGGCAGGAGCTTGAGCTGGGGCCTTCTGACTCAGGCCTCTTTTGACCAAGACTCCGTAGGGAGCAATGACTCTCTCTGGGGGGGCAGGAGTGGGTGGGAAATAGAGCTGAGGGCTCTGGAGCCTGAGGGAAGGGGGAGGCTTCCTCTGGGAGAGGAGGACAGAGGCTGGGGACAGGTGAGCTAGTCCTCCCAGCTCTGCAAACACTCCCTGCTGCCTCCTATGATCCCAGGCGTTTTCGTGCACGTGTGCGTGTGCAGTGTGATGCGAGAGGGGCACACACAGGGATGGCTGCACAACAGTGTCTGTATGTATGTGTCGGGAGGTGTGCATATGCGTGTGAACTCAGCCTGGGTTTTTCCCCTTGCCTGGAGCCAGCAGGGTCCCTTCTTGGTCACTGTCTTTATCTCCTGTGGAATCCTGTGGTTAGAGCTCGTGTCCATGGCCTGCTGCCCAGAATTCCGGGTTCTCGTTGTCTTGTACTCTCTGAGACGGTCAGCCGAGCCCTTCTGCATCACCTGATGCCAGGGACCTGCCGACCTTCCTGTCCAGGACTCTCCCGGTTTACTCTCATGCCCCAACCCCGGCCAAGCGCTGAGTGTCCACCCTTCTTCGCACGGCAGGGTTGAACTAGCCCAGTGACCTAGACGGCAGGGGACTTGGAGGGAGGTCCTGCCTGCAGGCACTGTTACTGAACCTGAAATGGATTTGCTCACTGGTTGCACAGCAAGCCAATCTCTGACACCAGGTGTAGTGGAAAAAAGTAGGAATTTTATTGCAAAGCACTCAGTGAGGAGATTGGGCAGCTAATGCTGTAATCCTGAGCTCCCCAAAAAGCTACAAGCAAGGGTTTTTATTTGAGGTTTTAGGTAGGGGTGGAGGAGCATGTGGCCTTGGGGGCTGAAGTTTGAAGAGTCCCTGTGCAGGTGGGACTGTCTTTCATGTTTGTTCATGGGTCGCATGTGCAAATTCAGGGGAGTTCTACGTGTTGGATGCAGTGGGTTTTTAGTCTGTGATGTCTAAAGTTTACAATGAGTCACTCTAGATTTTAAATGCCCCTGTGCAACGTTTCATAGCGGGGAGCTGTCAGCAAGCTGCTTTCTTATCCGTGGTCCTCTTGCTGTTCTGCAAATCAGCTCAGAAACTTTGGTTACTTTGTCCCTCATGTCAACCTTGTGGGTACAGGCATGGTTTCACCTAATCCGGGGAAATTTTTCCTCCTTCATTCTCAGTTTCAGCACTGGCTGGGGGAGAAGCCCTTTCCCGGAGGCAGAATGTGGCATCACAGCACAGGCAGAGGCTGCAGGGAGCTCTGTCTATGGCATCCTGGTCTCTGGCTGAGAAAGGCAGGGGGTGAGAAGGGGAAGGACCTGTGTACAGGACCAGCAAGAGAGCAGGGTGGGGTTGAGAGAGGCCAGTGGAGGAGTGCAAAGGGGCCTGGTACGGGGTCAGGGCCCAGGGTCAGGAGTGAAAGTGGGGACCAGCTTGCTTTAACTATCCTCAGTTAGTTATCTGTTTGCAAAAGTCATTAGATAATGCATTACTAAAGCCCAGCCTCCAGGTAACATCTCTGATGCTTGGGTCACCATGGTAACAGGTGCTTAAGTGTCAGGAACTGAGGGTTGACATCTTGTCCAGTTCAGGCCTGTTAAGACCACTGACTCATCAACTTGGCCTGGGTGGATGACCGATAGGCGACTCTTTGACATCAGGAGGCCACCTTCAGATCATGTTGACGCCATCATTTTGTGAAGACGTGTCCTATGGAGAGTCAGGAAGCTTGACTACACTTGTGCAGATCATCAATTACTTCACTTCTCCTTCCCTCCAATCCTCTATCCCCGCAGTTCAGACTTCGCTGCCCCATTTATCCCATAAATATCCCTAACACCCATTTTTGGGGAGGTGCATTTTAGGTTTGTTTTCCCATTTCCTTGCCTGGCCTCCATGGGAATAAACCCTTTCTCTGCTGTGACCTCGTCTTGGTGACTGGCATTTCATGTGGTGGGCAAAACGAACCTGAATCAGTATCAGGAGGACCAGTCCCCACACAGTCCGCCAGTGTGATGGGGTTGAAGAAGCCCCTCCTCCCTCAGGGTGGCTGACCAGAGACTCAGGGGACTGTCAAGGGGTTGTCCTGTGGGGGAGTTTCCATAGCTGTTTACTGCTTGGGGTCTGACGTCCTCTCCCTCCAGCCAACACATCTGCCTCCGTGGGCTCCCCCTAGTCCCTCCTGGACAGACGCCTACGCTGTGGCCTCTGAGGCGACAGGACACGACTGGCCCTGCTGGGATCCTGGCACCACAGAGCAGAGATTGTGTCCCTTCCTTGTCTCCTCTGTCTTCCCTCCGCTTCTCTCTCTCTTCTCTTCATCCATCTCCTTCCAAGGGAAGACAACACTCCATGCGACACTGTGAACTTTATTGCAGAGCGCGGGAAAGAAGGAGCAGGTGTGTGAATGACCAATGGACAGACGGTTCACACACCGAAGAGATTGGGAGCACAGAGTGATGGTGGTTACACAGAGACTCAGCAGGCTGACTACTGGCTCCCCGTGGTGCCCATGTCCGAATTCCTGGACCCTGTGACTGCATCCTGTTTTACCTGAGTGGGGCCTGTGCAATCACAAAGGTCCACATAAAAAAGAAGGCCAGGTGAAGACAGAAGCACAGACACATTTGAAGATGCTGCTGGATTTGAATATGGAGGGGGCTCCAGGAGCCAAGGAATGCAAGGAATGCAGCTCCAGCTGATGGAAAGGCAAAGAGAGGTTTTCTCTCCCAGATCCCAGGAGGTCAGGTGGCCCTGCCAACACTTTGGTTCTGGTCCAACAAAGCCATTTCAGACTTCTGACCCTAGACTGTAAGAGAAGAAATTTGCATTGTTTTATTACGACTGCAGTAAATTAGTATAGCAGCAAAGGAAACTAATAGAGGGACAGACAGGCAGACAGAAAGGGAAAGAGGGAGAAGGCAGACAGGCTGGACGACAGGCATGTGATGAGGAGTTAGGTGACAGTCAGAGCTGCAGGTGAGTCAGAGACAGACAGACACACAGGTAGGGAGCCTGGAGAAAATGAGAGAGAGAAGGGCGACAGGGTGATGGGCAGGTGGCAGGAGAGAAGGTAGGCTGACAGGTGGGCAGAGAGAAAACAGGAAGTGGGTAGACAGGCAGGGGCAGGAGAGAGCGACAGGAAGACAGGATGGCTGCAGGGGCCCCTCAGAGCCCATCATTGTCCCCACAAGGGTTAGAGGAGCTTCCTGAGATGCAGGTGGATACCATTCTTGGACTTCAACACGATTCTTGGAATGGGAGCAGGGACTCTGGAGGGATCTGGTGACAGCTCAAAGCGGAGCAGGGTCAGGGCCACAGCCACCTTCAGCTCGTTCATGGCAAACTGCTTCCCGATGTAGTTCCTGGACCAGGGAGGGGAAGCAAAGTGAGAAGTGGCCTCAAACTCTGTTTGGAGTTGGGCAGGCATTGACCACTGAGCCCTAGCCAGGAACAGGGCATTCGGGGCCCTCCTGCATGTGGCCCAGCCTCCAACCCATCCCTCCAGGTCACACACCTCTACCCCAAGCTTTGGTTTACATTCTCCACTTGGCCCCTGTCAAAGCCTACCTCTCCCCCAGGACTAGCTCCTAGGCGCTACCTCTCCTCTCAGCAGGCCTGAAATCCCGGTAGGTGAGGGTCAGCGCTCTAGTCACCAGTCAAGTAAGTAAATCACTAAAATTGTTATTATGAACTTGTGCACTCCCTCCAGAAGCAGTTTCTGGTTTCACAACATGGAAACTAGGTCAGGGCATGGTAGGGGGTGGGCTGGGCTGCACTTTCAGACCCTCACCCTCTAGGGGGACACACAGGGACAAAGATCCCAGAGAGAGAACAGGATGGGGCTGTGTGAGGACATCAGAATGGCAACAGGGAAGCTTCCTGGAGGGTCCACAGGTGAGCGGCCCTCGGCTTGTTATACCATCTGCCTCCCTATCCCCCTCATGCCCTCAGTCAACCAGCTTCTGTAGCCTTCCAATCTAGTCCAGAAACGTCCCCCCTTGCCATCCCTCAGTCTCCTCACCTGGGCTCTTCTGTCTGCCTGCCTCTCCTATGTCTACACTGAAGCCATGGCCCAGCTCAGACCCTCCTGGCCCTCCATCATGGGAAGGACTTGTCCAAATGCCTCAGCTGGCACCAAAGCCCTCTGTGGGTCACTGCCTCACTCACCTCTTACCTGTCCAGCTCCACTTCCCAGCTCAGCTCTTGTTGAGATCGCTGAGAATGGCTCCCTCCACCTCTGCCTGCCACATGCTCAAGGTTACGTCCAATGACAGCCCACCCTCACCCCTCTGCTGGCTCTACCTCTTCCCCCCAGGCCCCCAAATCACCATGAGTGTTTTACTCAAGGACACATCACCATCCTGTGCCCAGGACAGTGTCAGGAACACGGAACATTCAGAAATATGCTCAGTGAGTGAATGAGTGACTGAAAGAAAGAATGAATGAATGATGTGAGACTTGAGTAGAGGTATTTGTTTCTTGACTGTGAAGTCTTGGAGGCAGGGACAGTGTCTTTCATCTCTGTGTTCCCATCTCCCAGCACAGGACTTGGCACACAGAGCCAGGCTTGGTACATAGTTTTCTAATTGAATGAAGTTAATTGAATTGGAAAAAAAACCCAGAGTGGCAAAAAATAAAAGTAGACATTAGTACTGACCTAGACCTTGAAGTGCCTAGTGCTTTCCTGTCCTCTACTGGCAGCCACAGCCTGCAGCCAATGTCTATGAGGAAGGACCCTGTTCTAGGAGAAACCAAATCCTAGAGCCAATTTCGGGAAGAACAATTTGCTTAAAGCCTGTTCTGTGAAGGCTGATCCACCATTTGAAGAATTCACAGATTATGGATTCAGAAAAAACTTGTTTCTGGTAACTACTTACAGTGTTTGTGGAAGTTCCTGTTTCACAGGATGATTTCAGCAGCCCTGGAGGATTTTCACAGCAGCCGCTCTGGAGTGGACTCGTCCAGCTCAACAGCTGTCTCGAGTGTGCTTTAGATTTTACACACCAGGAAGCTTTCGAAGGCGTGTGTCATACACAGAATAGTGGATCTTCTCTCAAAAGCAGTGGATGGTCCTCATTGTGATGCTTCTTGCCAACGTTGGACCGTGTAGACTCTGGGACCATAGCATATCAAGAAATTCATGTAAAGAAATTTGCCTACTGGAAAAGTTGTCATCGTTGTGTGAATATTAACATGCAGTCCAATTCTATTGGGATAGACTGAAAATATAGAGAAGACACACACTGGGGTGAAACTTTCTTCCAATGGCTACTGTAACCTTCCATGGATATGGCTGAACAGTTCAGACACGAAGTGGCTGGAAATCCATACACACGGGAACATCACTACGACAGTGAGTGGGAGATTAGAGAATTAAGGAGAAAAGACCCTGAGCTGGACTGTGAATGTGAGAAGAGAGAAAACAGCTGTTAAGATGACTGATAATTGAGAAAAACAACCATCTGAAGTTTAATTTTCATGAAAAATTGTAATTCTGAAAAGTCATACTCCTAAAGTGTAGAAAACACCAGAATACACTGAACTTTGGTACAGGCACTGTCACTGATTGTGGTAGCCATTGGGAAAGTCAATGGGTCCAAGTCCCTGTGGCATGCCCAGAAATGCCACCTTTCTTTTGTGCAGAGACACACACCTCCTTCCAGACACACCAACATACAAGGGGTATAATGCAGACATCAATATGAACATAAGAGGTCGCAAACATCGGCTGTGCACCCAGTGACACTCCGCCCTCAAGTATTGGACATCTCACCTTGATCCTCCTGAGAAGGGCCGGAAAGCGTGGCTGTGTTGAGCGGACCCAGTACAAACTGGGAAGGATAAAACACCTGCAGAGAGAGCCCCAGGACCAGGACAGGTGGGGTCAAGTCCCTCCTTCCAATCCAAGAGGGGACAGGACTGCCTGAGTGGGAGTGGGAGGAGGTGTTGGTCTGGAGAGATCACCCCATCCCTTCCTCCCACGCCCATCACACCTCTGGGTTCGGCCACACCTCTGGGTTGTAGTGAAAGGCGTGAAAGGCATAAAAGGAGAGCGCAATCATGATTCCTGTGGGGCAGAAGGAGAAGAGAGCAGACTGATCGTATACATGTGGTGGGTCCCTGCCCCTGTGGCAGGAGGGGGCATGTGCATGCAGGAAAGATGTGAGAGCCACTTCCCATCACTCTGAGTGGAATGAGCGTGCTGCAAGAGAGGTGGGGTGGACATGGCAAAGCTCATGTGCACAGATTAGGAGATAACCAGGACCCAGGATTGAGAAGCAAGAAAGAATTGGAGGCTTACTTTTTGGAGCAACTCAAATGACAGCTCATGTTTATCAGGTGCAATCCATGTGCCCTTGGGGGATATGCATTAACGCATTCAATCCTCACATGCACCCTCCAGGAAAGGCTCTCATAGCCCCATGGTTCAGATGAGGCACCTGAGCCTCAGAGAGACTGAGCGACTTGCCTATGATCACACAGCTAGGATGTGGCAGGGCTGGGCTTCAAACCCAATGGAAGGTGAGCCAGAGGGTTGTCTCCAACTGTGGCAGGGGTCTCAGATCTGGTAGTCAGCTGCTCTCTGCCAGCAAACTGTGGGGTCCTCAGAGACTGGACTATCTGATCCATGACAGTGGATTCCCTGATCTCCCTCATTTGCCTAGATCCCATAAGGAAAGAACCACATCTCCCCCGACCCCTGTCTGATTGTCTCTCCAGCCCTTGCATCTCAGGGAATTAGAATTTTAGGGCTAATTCCTGAGCCCACATTCAGAGGCTAGCATTTGTTTATTGAATTTTGCTGGGTTCAAGGTCTGTGCTAGGCATTTAATATACCTCATCCTAACTACAATGTAAGTATTGCTTTTCCTGAGGGGAAAACAAGACCCAGAGATGTTCAGAGCTGCTCTAGGACACATAGATTCCTGACCTTCCTTGTTGCATTCTTGCAGAGTGCTCAGGTTAGTGAGCGTGATGAAGTTCACACCTCTGGGTAAGGGGCATCCATCAGGGAAGGTAAGGGGCTTGCTGAGCTCTCTGCCAATGCTTGGTACTGGTGGATAGAGTCACAGTGCCTCCTTGATACACATGGAGATGTTGGGCATCGGGTCCAGGCGGCCCCTGAAACCAAAGCCCATCCTGAAGGGCAGGTAGGATCTGGGCAGACCAGGGCCTTCTCTAGCTGAGTGGGCAGGGCTCTCCTGTCTCTTGAGCACTCACTAGCTGATGGAGGCGCCATCCCCCAGGAGGCTCTGGATCTCCTCCCGGCACCCCTGCTGATGCCAAGGCTGCGTGGCCAGAGCAGAAAGGATCCAGGAGATGCCACTGGCTGTGGTGTCTTGACCCTCAAACATGAACATGTCCACCTCAGCACGAGGTCCTTGTCAGACAAGCTGCTCTCATTCTCCATCTGGGGAAGGCACGGCAAGAGTGCAGGATTTGCCCCATCTTCTGCACTCGTGTGCAAAGCCTCAGGCCTCTCCTACACACACTCACTCTGGCAGTGAGGGGGATGTCCAGGAAATCCAAGCGTCTCTTCTTCCTGCTGACCTTCTCCAGCTCTCCCTCCTTCTGCAGGTGAGCCTTCCTCAGCTTGATCCCTCTGTCTGTAGGGCTTCAGAAGAACATAGTGGAAGGCTGGGGTCAGCATCTGCTGGTGCTGGAAGCACATCTGCCCATTCAACAGGAGCAAACCGTACCCTCAGCGTGAGATGGGTGTGTGTGTGTGAAGGTAGGAAATGGGATCAGAGTGACGACTGGGGGCAACTTGGCAGGAACCAAGGATGTCACAAGAAGGCTCATCATGGACAAAGACAGGAAAGGCCAGTACATTTCAGGACTGAGAGTTCCCCCAAATGGCTGGCACATAGGAAGTGATTGTGACAGCTGTGAGATAAAGGTTGAAAAAGAGTAGGGGCAGGTCATAGATGGACTTCAATAAAAGTCACGCTGAGATCGTCTGTGAGGACTGAGAAGTGACGTGGAGGAAGCTGAGCTTCAGGAGGGCTCTCACCACCATTAGGAAGGGGGAGGATCTTGTTGCAAGAAGAGAAATGAAACTTGATCCAGAGGTGAGGGTGATGACATGGTGGCGGGGCGCCTGGTGTTCTCTGTGAGCCAAAGAGATAGCTCCTGGCAAACCGAACTGGCAGGTGGACTACAGTCCTAGTTAGACAGACTTCCCAATCCAGGGTGCCAGGAATCTTCAAGATCCTTGAGACTTTGGGTCTGAAAGGTAAGGAAGGGCATTACAGGAGGCTGGAGGGGACCAAACAATGCCTATGCCACCTCCCACTTGCCTCCCATCCCTAATTGTGTCTCTCTTGATAGTCACTGTGGGCTCAGGGGTGCAGACTCAGTGTCCTGGCAGCAGGACACCCACAGGACCAGGATGGTGAACCTGCCAGAAACACAGGCTCTGTCCTCAGTGCCTGAGAAAAGACAGAAGCCTGTGGTTTTCCTCCAATTTGTGGCTTAGCCATCCCATGAGAGGGGATAGCTGACAATTAGAGACCCCAAACGCGAGTCAGTGTGCAAAAGAAATTGTCTTTCAGATCTAGGGCAATTTACATAACAGATCATATTCACTTGGTTAAAAAGGAAAGAAAGAAAGAAACAAAAAAAAAGAAATTCAGTCGCACAGAGCTCTTTAAGCCTTCAGTTTAGGTAAATAGTATTGGCCTTAGGCTGGCTTCTGTGCTGGGAGGATGCTTGTAAGAGTCAGGTGTTGATGGCTGAACTGCTAGTCTCTTCTGGAATTTCACTGACCCAGGGACATGGACCCAAGAGAGAAGAGATGCTCCAGCCAGGATGCAGGTTTTACTCTCACCTGATCTCCTCAGGATCACCTCCATGTAGTCAGGGTCACAGCCCAGGAGGGTATCCTTATTTCCCCACAGTTTACCTTTAATATCTGTGATGTCTGTGCGGCAACCTCGCTTCCCCACAACCAGTGAGGACAGGCACGCAGGAACTTCTCTACCCATTTCTTTATCTGTTGAAGCTCCTCACCCTTTTTGAACTGTCCACAAGGGAAAGGTAAATCAATAAAACCCTTCTAGTTCCAAGGCTGAAGTGGGGATGAAGGGTAGGATGAGCACAGAGAGATAATTCTAGATCTACCAGCAGAACGAAGAGTTTCGAACTGTTTCACACGACTTGGGCTCTGCTCCAGAATTTGCATGCTGTCCAAAGTTTGTCCTAAGACCAGATTCTGTCTCATTGTTGGTGAAGCTGTGGGCTCTCCCCCTGAACTGCCTAGAGAAATGTGGTCAGGCATGGACTCCATGGTGTACAAAAATTTTGCACAGACTTAATATATTAGAATTATTGGTCGAATTGTGTCCCCCTAAAATTCACGTGTTGAAGTCCAAATCCCCAGTACCTCAGAATGTGACTTTATTTGGAGATAGGGTCTTTACAGGAGAATCAAGTTTAAGTGAGGTCACTAGAGTTGGCCCTAATCCCATATGACTGTGTTTCATACAAAGGGGAAATTTGGACACAGACATTCAATGAAAGAAGATGATGTAAAGAGATGGATGGAGAAGTGAGTGATTCACTAGCCAAGGAGACAGCCTGCAGCAGATGCTCCCTCACAGCCTGCACAAGGATTCGACCCGACTCATTCCTTGATTTTAGATGTCTACTCTCCAGAACTGTAAGACACTAAATTTCTGTTGTTTTAGCCACTGAGTTTGCGGTGCTTTGTTATGGCAGTCCTAGGAAACTAGAACAACTATGTACTGCTGAGGCAAACCCGGGTAAGAGATGGCTTCTTACTTGATCCTGTTTCACTGAAGAATGAGGAAACTCACTGAAGTTTGAAGATTATGCCCAGGTGAGCTGCATTTCAACCCAAGCTTGTTGACTGCAAGGTGACCTTCCCAGAGGTTCTGAAGGCTCCGTGGGTGTCTCCATTATCACATTTCACCTCGATGTTCTCATTGCTGCACACCGTGTTGGCAAACTTACCTCTAATACCTGTGATCTCTGTATTCTTGGGGCCAGCATAGAGCATGGTTCATAGGAATTATGCCTGATTTTCAAAGAAGGAATTAGTGCATGAAGGATTGAATGAGGACATGTAGGACAGTGCATGAGTGAGTTTTGATCAAAATTCTTGTTGCAAAGGACAGATATAATCTTGAGCTAACGTAAGATAAAAAAGGGACAAAAGATATCTGAGGATCCAGGGGTGTCTCATGGAGCCCAAGGGCAGGGGGTAGCATGAGTGCGGAAGGGACAGAACCAGGGACTGGAGAGCTTCCAGGACTGAGTCTCTCATTCTTTCTCTCTGTACATGCATGCATTCATTCTCTCAACAGATAGTTATTGAGGCTCTATCTTGTTGCAGAGATGTTTCTAGAAGCTGGTGATATAGCCATGAATAAACAAACAATGGTCATTGTCCTTGTGGAGCTGGGTCTCTGCGGTGGAGAAGGGCCATGCCCCCCTCCTGGGGTTGGCACATTACCATCCTACCACATGTCATGTCTGAGTGGCCCTGTGAAACCTACTCTGAGAATGTGGTTGTAATATTACGGCCAAGGGGTCCCTCTGCTACAATCAGCTGTGCCTGGGGTTGAACAGGGCTTTCAGGGGCTCACCGTTTGTGGGGGAAGAGATCTCAGAGCAGGTGAGCTGGGCAGATATCCCAAAATGTTTCTATTACCGTGAATGGAAAAAAAATGTATGAGTAGACGAGTAGCTGGATTCACTCATTCATTCATTTGATAACTGTGTGTGGAGAAATTACTTTGGGTCAATTGCCATCCTCATCGCTGGAGATTCAACAGTGAACCACTCAAGTCTCTGCTTCCATGGAGCTTATGTTCTAGTGGGGGCGGGGGTGGCGGTGGGGCAGACAATCCTGCCCTTACCTGAGAAGCATCTTGCTTGAATTACTTCGGAAGGCCTCTCTGTGGTCCAGGTTGTGTCCATCACTGGTGCCGCCCTTCTCATTGGATGCAGTGCAGGGACTGACCAGTGGTAGCCTCTTACCACACCAGCTATGTTACCTGGTCCTCTAGGATCCCCTCATAATGGCCAAGCAGTGGCTTGGGGACCCTTTTGAGCACAGCAGCATGCCTCCTTTCTGATTGCTTGGTGCCCAAGAAAGTCAGCTTCCTCAAAACCCTGCCCCTGGACACTGTCATTAGTTCCCCTCAGGGACCCCAAGGAGCTAAACTGTGTTCTGCCTGTCCATTCTGCTCTCTGGGCCTTTCTGGTGCCCACTGGTCTGTCAGCGCTCCTGTCAATGGCTGCGCTGCTGTCTGTTCATGAGCAGGTCTGGCCAGAGCCAGTTGAGACTCTTGCATCAGAGATGGTGCCCATGGTGGCAGAGGCAGTAACCGTGTAGGCAAATACGCATGTCCCTCTGGGCTCCAGGCTGGGGCCACTCGGTAGGCAGTGCTCCACTGGAGCTGTCCTCCCCTGGCTGCTCCTGGGAACTGCAGCCACAAAGGCACTTCCCCAAAGGGAGACACAGGAGAGTAGGCTGACAGGTGATAATGGGGCCACAGGCCATGCCAGATGGATGGGCTCTGCTGACAGGGCAGCCATGCCCGGAATAAGAGGGAGGACATGGGGAAATACGGGGCTATTTGGATCCCAAAGTTGTGAGTCCCCTTTCATAGTTCCTGCTGGATTTCGTCCCTATTTAATGCAGTGAGTTTGTTAAGCCTACAAAATGCTTGTCCTTCACAGGCATTAATATTATTTGAAATCATAGAAATTAGAGTGAGTGGAACTGTGACCCTTGTCTGTGCCAGGCCCCATTTGGAGATCATAATAACTCACTTGGGTACCAGTGTAGTCATCACTCCCAATTTACAGATGAGGAAACTGAGGCAAAGCGTGGGCATTCAAAGTATGTGGCAGAGCTGGGATGTGAATGCAGGTAGCTTGGCAACAGAGCCCATAGGCTTAACTGCCCCACCTGTCACTTGACATCTGGCCTGAAAGATTAGCTTCAGCCTAATTACAAGGGGCATTCTAATTCCTGACACAGCCAACAAGAGAGGTATTGAATAAATGAGAATCTCTGTTATAAGAGCAGGAAAAATTGGGCTGCAAGGTCTGTGAGGCCAGCAGAAGGTGAGAGGTGACTCAGCAGCAGGAGGGCGCGCGTTATGTAAAGAGAGACGATCTGCTTCCTGGGTCTGCCTATCAGCTCATGGCCATCTGTGTCCTGAGGAAGTCACTGGAGGAAGTTTTACTGGTTCCGTATGTGAAGTCCTAGCTCAGAAAGGTGACAACTGCATCAACAAAAGGTCACAATTTCTCCAAATCAAGAAATCATCTGGAGTCATCAGTACAACCGTTTGCGTGAACAGACTGGGCTTTGGCTGTCTCTCTGTGGCTGCTGTAACAGTTCCCGTCTGGACTCCCCTCTGCTGATCATCGCCTGGCCTCCTTCTCGGAGAAGAGAGAAGCCTCAGCTCTCTGCAACGCCCCACCTCCTGAGGCTTGTTCAGTCCACAAACCCCTGGTGAGCCCTTATCCATGAGGCCCCTCAACTTGCTCTGTGCCCTCCTCCTCAGGGATCAGTGCTAACAGAGCTGCCTGGGGAGGCACCGTCTGTTATCCAACCTGCAGGCTACTCCTTGCTCTGTCACTCCACACACCTGGGTCAAGCATCCCTATGTGTCACGCTCTGTGCTGGGTACTTGGGCACAGGAAGGGGGACGACATCCTCAACCCCAAGGAGCTCACACTACAGGGGTTTGGGGATGAGAGCTGGGAGGAAAACAGACTCTGTTTAGTGGTGCAATTCAAATGTCAGTTCTGCTTACATTCGCTATCCTGGAAACCTTCTCACTCACATGTGCCAGTGACTTCTCAGGGTTTTATCAATGAAATCACCAGTGTGGAAAATTCCCCAGTCTTGGGGAAACCACCCGTTGGCCCCCTACACTTGACCTCACCCTCCTAGACCGGCAGGTGAGCCACTTTTCCTGTGACCTGACATCTTAGATTCCTGGCTATGGTTTCCACAGGGCAGGGACCCACAGAGTAATGTCTGTGTTAGGGCCAGGTAGAGGGGTTTCGGTTGAGTGACTTGGGCAGAGAAGCATCTAGAAGCCTGTTCTTTAAGAACAGCTGAGGGTGCTTGGCCTGGAGGAGGGGAGACTCAGGAATGAAGAGTCACTGTCCTAAAGTGCAGGGCTGCCAGGACAGCCTGCGGATCTACCTAAGGAAGAGATGTCTGACAGACCTGAGAACACCAGCACGGGCTCCCTGTGAGGGAGTGAGCTCCGCGGACTGGGATGAGGACCAGAGACCTGAGAGGTAAACTGCGTTTGCCCAGGGACCATGTGCTCATCACACAAGAAGGCCCCATTTACTCCTGACTTGCTGTTTCGCACACCTAACCTCTCACTCTCATCACACTTCTCCTTTGCTCTACCTGATGATAAGTGACTCATCACACAACCGATGGGACCAGCGTTCTTTCCTTTCTCCCCTAAATCCTGGGCTCCTGTCCAACTCCAGGGCAAGTAACTACTTAAATCCCTTCGGGCCTATCTTCCCCTAGTTCTATGATACTTTCCATCTCCCTCTGTTTCTGCCCCTGGGACTCTTGGATCCTGACCCTTTCCCTTACTTGGCTCAGCACCAGGGACTTTTCACCAACACCACCTGGGGCAGTAGTGGAGAGGGCTTTGGAGTCAGGGAGCCTGGCTCTGAATTCTGGTTGTAACTCTTTCTTTCCCTCCCCGAGTCCTCCGTTTCTTCTGCATGGTTCGGCTCATAATGCTTGGTAATCGTCGCTAACATTCAGAGAGCACTTGCTATGTTTGGGGCCCTGAGCAAAGAACTTGGTGTTTTCTCTCACAATAACTCTACACAACAGACTTTTAAAAAAAACACCCATTCTACGTGAGGAAACTGAGGCACAAAGAGCTTCACTGCTTGCCCAGCGTCACCCTGTTGGGTAAGAGGTGGAGCCAGGATTGCACCCCAGGCAGTCTGACTCCAGAGACTTTGCTGTTAACCGTTAATGTAGAGATATGCTTGTTGTGTTGAGCTTCCAGTCCATACATGGCGGCCCCCGAACTTTCCAGGGGGCGTTTCCTGTTTGCTGTTTTAGCCAGTGTTTCCAAGCAGCAGGAGAGTGTTTCAGGTTGTCAGCTCCACATATTGGCCTTAATGCGAGCCTTACTATCCAGGGCAGTTATGAGAAAGTATCGGGTTAAACATGTGGCTAGATGTATCAGTCATTGAAAATGATGTTTCTAGAGGATTTTTACCGATATGAGGAGGGCTTATAACAAAGTGCTCCAAGCAGAATGTACAACTGTGTGTAGAGTATGAGCTGAACTCTTAGAAAGTTGTGCTGGCCGTGGTCAACAGTTATTAACCAGTAAGTATCTTTCCCATCCATTTGCTGTCCACACACACAAACCAAGGACTCCTTGATGGTGGTAACTAGGTCTCATACCTCCTTATGCTCCCATAGCATGGAACACAGCACTGTGCCTACTGACGGTGCCGAGAAATACTTACTGGTTTGATGATTGAAGGAAGGAGGGAATGAGGAAAATGTTGGACAGCTTGGATCACCATCCTGAACAGACCAGGTTCAGTTCTGGGTGCCATATTTTCAAAGGAAATTAGTATTTTGTTCCTGGATGGTTCCTGGTTCAGTTTCTAGGCAACAGAAAGGCAGAATTGGGGGGCAGTGAATCTCCAAGGCGGCAGCTTGAAGCAATTACTCCTGTGGGTCGATCAGCCAGTCACTTCCTGTTTTGGTTTGGTAAAATTGGGTTCGATGGTTCTTGTGCAGGTGAATATCCAGTTTTCCCAGCATCGTTTGTTGAAAGGACTGGCTATTCCTTACTGAATTGTCTTGGCATCTGTGCTGAATATCAATTGACCACATATGTGAGGGTTTATTTCTGGTTTCTCTATTTTTTCCTTTTTTTTTTTTCAGTTTTTTTTATTGAGTTATTGATAGGTTACAATCTTGTGAAATTTCAATTGTACATTAATGTTTGTCAGTCATGTTGTAGGTGCACCACTTCACCCTTTGTGCCCACCCCCCACCCCACCTTTCCCCTGGTATCCACTAAACTGTTCTTGGTCCATAGTTTTAAATTCCTCATATGAGTGGAGTCATACACAGATTATCTTTCTCTTGCTGGCTTATTTCACTTAACATAATTCTCTCAAGGTCCATCCATGTTATTGCAAATGGAATGATTTTGTTCTGTTTTGCAGCTGAGTAGTATTCCATTGTATATATGTACCACATCTTCTTTATCCATTCGTCTGTTGATGGGCACTTAGGTTGCTTCCAAGTCTTGGCTATTGTAAACAGTGCTGCAATAAACATTGGGGTGCACAGGACTTTTGGGATTGCTGACTTCAGGCTCTTTGGATAAATACCCAGTAGTGGGATGGCTGGATTGTATGGTAGTTCTATTTTTAGTTTTTTGAGGACTCTCCATAATGTTTTCCATAGTGGCTGCACCAGTTTGCATTCCCACCAGCAGTGTATGAGGGTTCCTTTTTCTCCGCAACCTCTCTAACATTTGTTGCTATTAGTTTTAGATATTTTTGTCATTCTAACGGGTGTAAGGTGATATCTTAGTGTAGTTTTGATTTGCATTTCCCTGATGATCAGCGATGATGAGCATCTTTTCATGTGCCTATTGGCCATCAGTATATCTTCTTTGGAGAAATGTCTGTTCATGTCTCCAGCACATTTTTTGATTGGGTTGTTTGATGTTTTGTGATTGAGTTGCGAGAGTTCTTTAT